>NC_080720.1:2195851-2213351 GCF_019097595.1 Hemibagrus wyckioides
CACTGAACCCGAACACCGCTCATTGTGTTTGATTGCCGTTTGCTGAGAGCGTTTGACTGTCAGCCAGATGCAGATGGCACACCTGTAGCCTCGGAGAGCTGCCTCGGTGCGGTGCGAGGTGCAGGAGAGGCTTGGAGACTCGGATGTGAATGGAAATGCTAATTACTGCTCGCTAGGCGAGGTGAGCGTGGAGAGGTTGCCGGGGGAGACGTTCGGCTAAATCAGTAAACATTGTCTTTGCTTGAAATGGCATTTTTGTTTTGCTTCCTTTTTGTTTACGAGCCGCAGATTTATTCGATTATTAATTAGAACACTGGCGCAGACACCAGGATGAGAAAGAGGAAAGAAGCTTTGTTAAGAAGCGAAGACCTAAAACGAATGAAACACCTGGATTCCTGGGTTCTGAAACATTTGTACGTTCACCCATCCATCTATCCATTATCCATCCATCCATCTGTACATCTATGCATTATCCACCCATCCATCATTCCAGCATCCATTTATCTATACATCCATCCATCAATCAATTTGTACATCCATCCATCCGTACATCTATGCATTATCCATCCATCCATCCATCTATTGTTCCAGCATCCATTAATCTGTCCATCCATCCATCCATCTATTCATTCATTCTTTAACAATCCATCCATCCATCTGTCCATCCATCCACCCATCATTCCAGCATCCATTTGTCTATACATCCATTCATCAATCAATTTGTACATCCATTTGTACATCCATCCATTCGTCCACCCATCAATCCATTTGTACATCCATCCACCCATCCATTCATCCATCCATCTATTGTTCCGGCATCCATTTATCTGTACTTCTCCATTTATCTATCCATCCGTCCATCCACTCCTTTTCTTTTTTTTAAATATATCCAAAATTCTACAATATGTTGGAAAAAAGTATCGTGACAGGATTTATTACAATATGGATGATTTATCATTAAATTGGTCAGCCCTGTCTGGGATAAACCCTGATACCACATGAGATGAATTATTCACCCCTAAATAAGGTTCATTTTTCTTCCCACAGTTGGTGAATATTCTACTTTATGACGCAGTAAATAATCTGATGGAATCTTGATGATTATAGATGTTTAAATTAGAGCACATTTATTCCAGCTGCTGCGTATCTGAGCAGTTCTGCTCTCCTGACACAAACGTTAAATAACAGTTTGTAGATGACCTGCGTATAAACGTTTAATTTCCCATGTGGCATCACTACATCCTGACCAAGACCTGCTTCCTCTCAGCTCCATCACAACGCTTCCCAATTACACACCGACGGAATTCAAGCCCTGGTTTATTTATCAGACCTCAGGATTCAATCCCATGGAGGGCTGGTGTCATCGTCTGCATGAACTCAGCTCTGTTCTTGATGCACCACATTACTCCCAAAAGCTTACAGTCGAAACTCCGCCCACTAGCACGGCCTGGCTCCTCTGTAATTGAGGGGTGGTGATGAATGAGTAATTATCCCAGCATCTGCTGCCTCCATTTCTGTTTTTCCAAGTGCTGCTAAATAAAGAAAACAAAAAAAATGCCTTAGAAAGTCACAGCTATCCAGCCACCAACCAAACACCATCACAACCACCACCACAACCACCATCCAGCCACCAACCAAACACCATCACAACCACCACCACAACCACCGTCCAGCCACCAACCAAACACCATCACAACCACCACCACAACCACCGTCCAGCCACCAACCAAACACCATCACAACCACCACCACAACCACCGTCCAGCCACCAACCAAACACCATCACAACCACCACCACAACCACCGTCCAGCCACCAACCAAACACCATCACAACCACCACCACAACCACCGTCCAGCCACCAACCAAACACCATCACAACCACCACCACAACCACCGTCCAGCCACCAACCAAACACCATCACAACCACCACCACAACCACCGTCCAGCCACCAACCAAACACCATCACAACCACCACCACAACCACCGTCCAGCCACCAACCAAACACCATCACAACCACCACCACAACCACCGTCCAGCCACCAACCAAACACCATCACAACCACCACCACAACCACCGTCCAGCCACCAACCAAACACCATCACAACCACCACCACAACCACCACCACAACCACCGTCCAGCCACCAACCAAACACCATCACAACCACCCACCACAACCACTGTCCAGCCACCAACCAAACACCATCACAACCACCACCACAACCACCGTCCAGCCACCAACCAAACACCATCACAACCACCACCACAACCACCACCACAACCACCGTCCAGCCACCAACCAAACACCATCACAACCACCACCACAGCCAGCGTCCAGCCACCAACCAAACACCATCACAACCACCACCACAACCACCGTCCAGCCACCAACCAAACACCATCACAACCACCACCACAACCACCGTCCAGCCACCAACCAAACACCATCACCACCACCACCACAACCACCGTCCAGCCACCAACCAAACACCATCACACCCCCCACCACAGCCAGCGTCCAGCCACCAACCAAACACCATCACAACCACCACCACAACCACCGTCCAGCCACCAACCAAACACCATCACCACCACCACCACAACCACCACCACAACCACCGTCCAGCCACCAACCAAACACCATCACAACCACCACCACAACCACCGTCCAGCCACCAACCAAACACCATCACAACCCCCACCACAACCACTGTCCAGCCACCAACCAAACACCATCACAACCCCCACCACAACCACCGTCCAGCCACCAACCAAACACCATCACAACCACCACCACAACCACCGTCCAGCCACCAACCAAACACCATCACAACCACCACCACAACCACCACCACAACCACCGTCCAGCCACCAACCAAACACCATCACAACCACCACCACAACCACCGTCCAGCCACCAACCAAACACCATCACAACCACCACCACAACCACCACCACAACCACTGTCCAGCCACCAACCAAACACCATCACACCCCCCACCACAACCACCGTCCAGCCACCAACCAAACACCATCACAACCACCACCACAACCACCGTCCAGCCACCAACCAAACACCATCACAACCACCACCACAACCACCGTCCAGCCACCAACCAAACACCATCACAACCACCACCACAACCACCGTCCAGCCACCAACCAAACACCATCACAACCACCACCACAACCACCGTCCAGCCACCAACCAAACACCATCACAACCACCGTCCAGCCACCAACCAAACACCATCACAACCACCACCACAACCACCTTCCAGCCACCAACCAAACACCATCACAACCACCACCACAACCACCGTCCAGCCACCAACCAAACACCATCACAACCAAAATCACATCCACCATCCAGCCACCAACCAAACACCATCACAACCACCACCACAACCACCGTCCAGCCACCAACCAAACACCATCACAACCACCACCACAACCACCGTCCAGCCACCAACCAAACACCATCACAACCACCACCACAACCACCGTCCAGCCACCAACCAAACACCATCACAACCACCACCACAACCACCGTCCAGCCACCAACCAAACACCATCACAACCACCACCACAACCACCATCCAGCCACCAACCAAACACCATCACAACCACCACCACAACCACCGTCCAGCCACCAACCAAACACCATCACAACCACCACCACAACCACCGTCCAGCACCAACCAAACACCATCACACCACCACCACAACCACCGTCCAGCCACCAACCAAACACCATCACAACCACCACCCCACCCACCGCCCAGCCACCAACCAAACACCATCACAACCACCACCACAACCACCGTCCAGCCACCAACCAAACACCATCACAACCACCACCACAACCACCGTCCAGCCACCAACCAAACACCATCACAACCACCACCACAACCACCACCACAACCACCGTCCAGCCACCAACCAAACACCATCACAACCACCACCACAGCCAGGGCCCAGCCACCAACCAAACACCATCACAACCACCACCACAACCACCGTCCAGCCACCAACCAAACACCATCACCACCACCACCACAACCACCGTCCAGCCACCAACCAAACACCATCACAACCACCACCACAACCACCGTCCAGCCACCAACCAAACACCATCACAACCCCCACCACAACCACTGTCCAGCCACCAACCAAACACCATCACAACCCCCACCACAACCACCGTCCAGCCACCAACCAAACACCATCACAACCACCACCACAACCACCGTCCAGCCACCAACCAAACACCATCACAACCACCACCACAACCACAACCACCACCACAACCACCGTCCAGCCACCAACCAAACACCATCACAACCACCACCACAACCACCGTCCAGCCACCAACCAAACACCATCACAACCACCACCACAACCACCGTCCAGCCACCAACCAAACACCATCACAACCACCACCACAACCACCTTCCAGCCACCAACCAAACACCATCACAACCACCACCACAACCACCGTCCAGCCACCAACCAAACACCATCACAACCAAAATCACATCCACCATCCAGCCACCAACCAAACACCATCACAACCACCACCACAACCACCGTCCAGCCACCAACCAAACACTATCACAACTACCACCACAACCACCGTCCAGCCACCAACCAAACACCATGACAACTACCTCCACAGCCACCATCCAGCCACCAACCAAACACCATCACAACCCCCACCACAACCACCGTCCAGCCACCAACCAAACACCATCACAACCAAAATCACATCCACCATCCAGCCACCAACCAAACACCATCACAACCAAAATCACATCCACCGTCCAGCCACCAAACACCATCACAACCACCACCACATCCACCGTCCAGCCTCCAACCAAACACCATCACAACTACCACCACAACCACCATCCAGCCACCAACCAAACACCATCACAACCAAAATCACATCCACCGTCCAGCCACCAAACACCATCACAACCACCACCACATCCACCGTCCAGCCTCCAACCAAACACCATCACAACTACCACCACAACCACTGTCCAGCCACCAACCAAACACCATCACAACCAAAATCACATCCATCGTCCAGCCACCAAACACCATCACAACCACCACCACATCCACCGTCCAGCCTCCAACCAAACACCATCACAACTACCACCACAACCACTGTCCAGCCACCAACCAAACACCATCACAACCAAAATCACATTCACTGTCCAGCCTCCAACCAAACACCATCACAACCAAAATCACATCCACCGTCCAGCCACCAAACACCATCACAACCACCACCACATCCACTGTCCAGCCACCAACCAAACACCATCACAACCAAAATCACATCCACCATCCAGCCTCCAACTAAACACCATCACATCCACCGTCCAGCCACCAACTAAACACCATCACAACCCATACCACAACCACCGTCCAGCCACCAACTAAACACCATCAAAACCATCACCACAACCACTGTCCAGGCATCACAACCACCACCACAACCACCACTACAACAACCATCCAGCTACTTACCAAACACCATTACAACCACCACCACAACCACCATCCAGCGAGCACCAAAATCACCATCACAACCACCGTCCAGCCACCATTACAACCACCATCACAACCACTACCACCATCACAACAACCATCCAGCTACCAACCAAACACCATCACAACTACAACCACCATCACAACCACCACCACCATCACATTTATTCCAGTTTATTGATCTTCTCTCCAGAGGTTCGGCTCAGGACACTCCTCACGTTCTGGTGGATGTCAATATTCACACACAGAACAGGGTTGCCAGGTTGTGTTTATTGACTTGTGTAAATTGCCAAATGCCATAAATGTAAACATAAATCTAAGCACAAGGAAAATAAATAAATAAATAAATAATCCAAAAGGATTATGTCTTTAAAGAACATGTCTCATAGCGTAAACATTATCACAACCACCATCACAACCACCATCACAATCATAATCACAACCACCACCACAACCACCACCACAACCACCATCACAATCATAATCACAACCACCATCACCATCACAACCACCATCACAATCATAATCACAACCACCATCACAACCACCACCACAACCACCATCACAATCATAATCACAACCACCATCACAACCACCACCACCATCACAACCACCATCACAATCATAATCACAACCACCACCACAACCACCATCACAATCATAATCACAACCACCATCACCATCACAACCACCATCACAATCATAATCACAACCACCATCACAACCACCACCACAACCACCACCACAACCACCATCACAATCATAATCACAACCACCATCACCATCACAACCACCATCACAATCATAATCACAACCACCACCACAACCACCACCACAACCACCACCACAACCACCATCACAATCATAATCACAACCACCATCACAACCACCACCACCATCACAACCACCATCACAATCATAATCACAACCACCATCACAACCACCACCACAACCACCATCACAATCATAATCACAACCACCATCACAACCACCACCACAACCACCATCACAATCATAATTACAACCACCATCACAACCACCATCACAACCACCATCACAACCACCACCACAACCACCACCACACCCACCATCACAATCATAATCACAACCACCATCACAACCACCATCACAACCACCATCACAACCACCACCACAACCACCATCACAATCATAATCACAACCACCATCACAACCACCACCACAACCACCATCACAACCACCACCACAACCACCATCACAACCACCACCACAACCACCATCACAACCACCATCACAATCATAATCACAACTACCACCACAATCATAATCACAACCACCATCACAATCATAATCACAACCACCATCACAATCATAATCACAACCACCATCACAACCACCATCACAATCATAATCACAACTACCACCACAATCATAATCACAACCACCATCACAATCATAATCACAACCACCACCACAACCACCATCACAACCACCACCACAACCACCACCACAACCACCATCACAATCATAATCACAACCACCATCACAACCACCACCACAACCACCATCACAACCACCATCACAATCATAATCACAACTACCACCACAATCATAATCACAACCACCATCACAATCATAATCACAACCACCATCACAACCACCATCACAACCACAACTACCACCACAATCATAATCACAACCACCATCACAATCATAATCACAACTACCACCACAATCATAATCACAACCACCATCACAATCATAATCACAACCACCATCACAACCACCATCACAACCACAACTACCACCACAATCATAATCACAACCACCATCACAATCATAATCACAACTACCACCACAATCATAATCACAACCACCATCACAATCATAATCACAACCACCATCACAACCACCACCACAACCACCATCACAATCATAATCACAACTACCACCACAATCATAATCACAACCACCATCACAATCATAATCACAACCACCACCACAACCACCACCACAACCACCATCACAATCATAATCACAACTACCACCACAATCATAATCACAACCACCATCACAATCATAATCACAACCACCATCACAACCACCACCACAACCACCATCACAACCACAACTACCACCACAACCACCATCACAACCACCATCACAATCATAATCACAACTACCACCACAATCATAATCACAACCACCATCACAATCATAATCACAACCACCATCACAACCACCACCACAACCACCATCACAACCACAACTACCACCACAATCATAATCACAACCACCATCACAATCATAATCACAACCACCATCACAATCATAATCACAACTACCACCACAATCATAATCACAACCACCATCACAATCATAATCACAACTACCACCACAACCTCCATCACAAGCACAACCATTACAATCATAACCACAACCACCACCAAAACAGCCACCACCACAACCATCATAACCACAACCACCACCAAAACAGCCACCACCACAACCATCATAACCACAACCACCACCAAAACAGCCACCACCACAACCACCTTCACAACCACAGCAAGCACCACTACCACAACCACCACCGCAATAACAACCACTACCACCACAAACACCACCATAACCACGACCACCACCACAACAACCACTACCATCATCACAGTCATAACCATAACCACAACCACCATCACTGCCACCATTCATCCACCATCACCATCACAATCATAACCACAATGACCAGCTCTTCGACACGAGGACAAAAAACTGAAACTCAGTCACGATCTGGAGAACTAATTATACACCAAACACTCGAGACACTCGAGATCCTACAGAACCCCAGGAGGTGACGGGTCAAGACTCGAGTCGTTTAGAGCCATGAAAAGCTCTACAGAGAGCAATTTGAGTGTTTGTGGTAAATAATAATAATAATAATAATAATAAAACAGAGAGTGAGACCCGGCTCTGTTCTCTATCTGTCTCGTTCAGAGCTTGGCTAAAATATTAGAGCTTTTAATCAGCTGGAAAACAAAACACGGGCTAAAAAAAGATGCTAAGTAGCAATGCTGTTGAAATAAAGTCAGTGGAATGAGAGAGCACTAAAATTTCTCCTAATTGGAAAATAATTTGAAGGAAGTTTCAGTGTAACATACAGGGGAAGTTATCCAACCTAGAAGACTCAATTATACTTCTTTATTTATCTTTCAGTTCTATCTGCTGATCATCTCTATCTCCATACTGAAATATATTCTTCATTAAGAGATCTTTTATTTTGTTCTTTTCTGCAGTCTAATCCATTCCCATAGGGAAGGAATAAAATCCCTCAATTTGGAAATAATTATAAAACACAATGTCCTGGTAGACTTCACCGATCTGTCAGACCATTCAGATTCAGATTTAGAGCAGATATTTATATAAAAAAAGCAGAGGGTAACGTTGCTATGGTGATGTTTTCTTTAACGAGACGCTCGTTTATGGAAACATTTACGAAAATAAAGAACCGAATGTGGAAATAAATGAGTCATGTGAAAGAATCAAATTGCAAAATAATAAATTGTAAAAGAATCCGATTTAAAACTAGTGAATCATGTGAAAGAATCAAATGTGAAAATAAATGAGTCATATGAAAGAATCAAATGTTAAAATAGTGAATCATGCAAAAGAGTCAATTGTGAAAATTGTGAATTAGGCAAAATAATTAAATACGACAAATAAATTATGTGAGAGGAATGTCCAAGTAAATGAATCATGTGAAAGAATCCAATGTAAAAATAAATGAATCATGTGATGGAATCAAATGTGAAAAATGAGTCATATGAAAGAATCAAATGTAAAAATAGCAACCATGTGGAAAATCCATTGTAAAAGGCAAAATGAGTCATGTGAAGGAATCAAATGTGAAAATAAGTGAATCATGTGAAAGAATCATGTGAGAGAAACTGAATAAGATCAATAAAAAACATGATGCTGCCTTGGTGTGGTATAAGAGGAATAAAGATCAACATCATGGTGGTGACAGTGACTCTGTTTCCATCACACACACACACACACACACACATTTCTTATATAATTACTTACTTATTACTCAGGTTACTTGAGTCTTCCTTCTAATTCAACACACACACACACATTCCCATCATGGGATTTTTACAGCTCAATCAGACAGGCATTCAGATTCCTCTTTTCACTATTGACCACTGCTGTGCTTCCAGCTGGGAAAGCGCCAGACTCCGGGAAGCTTGGGCTTTAACTCGGAATGCACTTTCATCAAGCAGGTGGCAGCTCGCGGGGAGCCAAAAAAAACAAAAAACACAAAGATGCGATGGTGAATATCTCCGCCAGCCTCTCAGCAACACTTTCTCAAGAGCTAATCAGTGGGTTGATTGGATTTTTTTTTTTTTTTTTTCTCCTCTCAACATTCAAAAGTATTTGTCGATCTGGAGTCAAATGTGGAGTCTACGAGTCTCTCGCTCTGAACCCAGATCTGTCACTCGCAAAATTACAGACAGATGGAGAGGCTTTTTATTTCTATTTTTCCGGGTTTATATATCGAGTTTGAGTTGATTGGCATGAATTTCATTAGCATGGTGATTTTCCTCTCATTCTCCTGCAATGTGAACAGTCAGCAGTGAGAGTGAGATCTAACACCGGGTTCTGCTTAAATTGATAAAATCTCAGGTTCTAAAATGAATCAAATGTGAAAGTAAATGATTCCTGAGACCGAATCCAATGTGAAAGTAAACGAATCATGTGAATGAATCAGATTGAGAAAATAATGAATCATGAAAGAATCATGTGAAAGTAGTGAATCATGTGAATGAATCTAATGTGAAAATAGTGAATCGTGAAAGAATCACATGTGAAAACAGTGAATCATATGAAAGAATCAAACATAAAATGGGGGAATCATGTGAAAATAGTGATTCGTGAAGGAATCAAACTTGAAAATGGGGAAATTACATGTGTAAAAAGTGAATCATGTGAATGAATCAAATGAAGAATCAAATGTGAAAATGAGTGAATCAAATCTGAAAATAAATTAATCCTGTGGAGGAATCCAATCTGAAAGTAAATGAATCAAGTGAATGAATCAGATTGAGAAAATAATGAATCTTGAAAGAATTGTGTGAAAGTAGTGAATCGTCAAAGTGTCACATATGAAAACAGTGAATCATGTGAAAGAATCGAACTTGAAAATGAAAAAGTGAATCATTTGAATGAATCAAATGTGATAAATGAGTCACATGAAAGAATCAAATGTGAAAATAAGTGAATCATGTGAAAAAATCCAATGTGAACATTCTGAGTTGTAGTTGATTCACATATTATTTCATTAGCATGATGATTTTCCTCAGATCCTCAACAGATCTGTGAACGGTAAGCAGTGAGTGACCCGTGCAACCAGGTTTGGTTTTAAATCCAGCGTGAGGACGTCGAGGAAAAAGCGATTCTTTAAAATGTGCAACATAGATCTAAATAAAACTGTTTACAACATAACACAGAATATACAAAATGTTTAAGGTTCGATACCTGAAGAATTCCATGAAGGAAAATCCATATCCATGCTGCTCTGCGATTCCAGCGCACACCACGTTCGCCGAGGCGCCGATCAGCGTCCCGTTCCCTGTAAACATAAACAAATAAACAATTAACGATAATGACTGCAGATGAATTAATGTTAAAGAATAATGCTCAATGTCAATGCTTTACAGTTCAACTCATTAGGTCTCTGAATAAAGCTACCAATAAATGTACTGTATTTAACAAATGCAAATGACTTGGGGGAGGGGCTTAATGAAACAGAGTTCCCAACCCCAAGCTGATTATTTTCCTCTTTCCAGAGTGTTTTTTCACTGGACCCTCCTTCCTTATATGATACAGAAACATCACATCTGCCGGACACGACCCTGTGAGCGAGGGCTACTGGACACTGTGCTGATCCGATACCCGGGAACAGGATCGATACAGGACCAGCAAGACATGGAGTGTTGGATATCAGAGGAAAAATAAACCAGAACGAATTCGCAGAGCTTTAAAGAAAAAGCTTGGATTTAGATCCATACAAAATCCAATTTTATCAAAACCCCTGGACTGAGTGTGGTCCAGTGTGTGATTTTAGCTGTGGATTTCTAATGCAAATTCAGATTAAAGGCTAATTTAGATTTTTAAAATTATATATATATCTCGCCTGGGTATCGGTATTAGCTGCTACTCAAGGTTAGAATATCATAGCTGTTGCTATGGAAACAGTTAAGTGTTGGAGTGAGTGCATTAATATAGACCTGCGAGAATTAATCAACATCTGACCAATCAGAGCCCTAGAACCCAATGCCATACATCATGAGTTCTCGGCTAATTTTCGCTGCAATATTTTCCAAAATAAGTCACTCAGGAGGATGAACATGAAAATGTAAGAGAAATGATTTTCAGTGGGGAAAAAAGCAGTGTTTCGTTGCGTCTGGTTGATGCGCTCTACAGAGAGGTACTCCTGTCTCCACTTCAGACACGATTGCTTTCTGATGAAGACGACACGCTGCTCTGGCGTCGATACCTGTGGGCCGCGCAGCTATTTTGGAAATAAATGAGAAATAGAACGAGCTCCATTTGTGATTTACAGAAATGAGGGAGGGGAAAATCCCGCTCGCTCGGGCTCCGGGTCAATCAGACCATCAGAGTTGGTCTGAGCTTAAAGATCTGAACAGTGATGCAGCAGATTTACGCCAGATCTTCTCAGAATCTCGACACGTCCTGGACTTATCGTTTAATCTCTTAACTTCACACGTGATTATGTGAGGAAATCCCAAACATGTGAGTGCTGGTAATCCTGTGTGGCATCATGTGACCACAAAGCAAAATCTGGAGGAATGTGGAGGAAATAATAAAAATGGATAAATTAAAAAAAAAATCATCAAGTGTCATCATTAGTGTCATCAAACACTAAAAAAGAATCAAAATGTGAAAAAGACTGAACTGTCTGTTAAAAAAAAAAAAAAAAAAAAAAAAGTCGTGATGTATTTGGGTTAATTCACTTTTTAATAAATGAATCATTCATGTGAATGAATCAAATGTGAAAAGAAATGAATCATGTGAATGAATCATATTATGAAAGTGAATACATCCTTTGGAAGAATCGAATTCTGAAAATAATGAATCATGAAAGAATCAAATGTGAAAAAGTGAATCATGTGAAAGAATCAAATATAAAATTAAATGAATCATGTGAATGAATCATAATGTGAAAGTAAATAAATCCTGGGGAAGAATCAAATTTTGAAAATAAAGAATTGTGAAAGAATCAGATGTGAAATAATGAATCGTGAAAGAATCAAATGTGAAAATTAATGAATCATGTGAATGAATCATATAGTGAAAGTAAATAAAAATAAATCCTGTGGAAGAATCAAATTTTGAAAAAAGAATCGTGAAAGAATCAAAAGTGAAAAAATGATCCGTGTGAAAGAATCAAATGTGAAAATAAATGAATCAGATGAAAGAATCAGATGTGAAAAAAATGATTCATGTGAAAGAATCAGATGTGAAAAAGTGAATCACGTGACTGAATCAGATGTGAAAAAATGATTCATGTGACTGAATCATAATGTGAAAATGATGATTTGTGAAAAAATTACGTGTGAAAATAAATGAATCATTTGGGGGGGAAAATAGCATGAAAAAAGAAATGATTTCGTGAAATAAATGAATCGTGTGAAAGAATCAAATGTAAAAAAAAAAGAAAGAAATGAATAATGTGAATGAATCAACTGTGAAATAATTACTTATGTGTATTCATATGTGAAAAAAAATTGAAAATCATATTAAAGTAAATAAATTGTGTATGAATCATGTGAATCAATTCATTTAATGAATCAAATCTAAATAAATATAGATTTTTTTTTGGTTTTAAATCGTCAAAACCCCGTGTGAATCGAGTGACTGTCTCACGGGGGAATTCTGTGTGACTTTTCCGTAAGGGCGACTCGGAGCTGGAACACGGGGGCTTGATAATAAGTCTCTGTAAGGATGTGCTTTTTTTGCGGTGGTGTAGAAACCCAGCTCAATACAACATGTTCACACGACAGAACCCGACTCCTCTGTCACAGCATCACCTCGATCAATAACACACCTCCTCTTATTAGACCAGAGTGCTGTCACACTCACTCACACACACACACACACACACTATTCCTCTTCAGAGCACACATCCACACAGTGTTCTGACTCGACCTTGAGTCACACGGTACACTTCCAACAGAATTAGCACACAGTACACAGTCCTCCATCTTACAAACCCTCGTGTACATCATCACAAACAAGAGCTGAAACCAACACACCACATTACAGGCAGCTCTAATAATGCCTCATAGAGCTGGAATGACTCGTGACAGAACTTTATAACACATTATAAGGACCAGAAATGCTTATAACAAATCATTACTAACTGACACTGAATTATAAGCGTGTTATAATGATTATAGAAGGTCTTAACACATCTAGGATCAAAAAAACACAAGAAAGTCTTCTTCATGTTTTTAAATAGTATGTGATGAGGAATGTAACTCACCTCCTAAACATGCTCCCATGGCCAGAGCAAATATGAGGGGTTTGACCGGCAGATTCACGTCGTCGTCCTGGCTCAGGTTGATCAGCACTGGAATCTGTCACGTTAAACAGACGGGGCAATAAATCAATTCGTTCTCAACACTACAGACGACGACACAGAGCCTGAATCTGAACTTTAACGCTACACGCTTCATTTAAGCTCTTCATTAAAATGCTGTCTTTTCATTTCAGCTTTTTTTTTTTTTTTACCCCACTCTGAGGCTTTCTGGCTGCCAAGAACCTGGCTGTTAACAGATTGAGTCATATTTCTGTACACCACGGCTCAGGGGAGGAAAGAAAATCAATAAAAAATAGCAGCATTGCATTTATCTATTTTTATTCACCCTAACAGACACGCTGCATGAATCACACCATCGGCAGAAAATTGGATGGAGATGAAAATATGGCTCGTTTGCGAGCGTGTACAGTAACGGCGTCTCGGCCCAGGACGTACCTGTCCCAGCTCCGGTTCACGTGCCGCTTTACTAAAGATAGCAGCATCAAGAACAGCTCTTTACCATCGACAATGGGGTTAGGGTGAAGTCCCATATATATATATATATATATATATATATATATATATATATATATATATATATATATATATATATATATATACACACTATATACAATATATATACATATGTAGAATTAATGAATCTTGAAAGAATCAAATGTGAAATTAAAAGAATCATATGAAAGAATCATATTGTGTAAGTAAACAAAATTAAATCCTGTGGAAGAATCACATTTTTAAAAAAAATGAATCATGAGAAAGAATCAGATGTGAAAAAAATTAATCTTGAAAGAATCAGATGTGAAATAGTGAATCATGTGAAAGAATCAGATGTGAAATAGTGAATCATGTGAAAGAATCAGATGTGAAATAGTGAATCATGTGAAAGAATCAGATGGGGGTTTTTTGTTACGTTTAGCTTAACGAACCAGTGGAAAACTACGCCGCAGTCGCGTGTTTATGCGAGTCATGTGATCTAACATTAACAGCAGATCTGATTTATCCCTTATTTATCCTTTATACTTATTTATCCCTTCAGGAACTCTTGCAAATTAGTTCAACTGAAAAGCAGGTATTAAATCTGCAGAAGATTGTGATTAAGATGGAGGTTTTAATAACGAGAAAGTGGATCAGGATGATACCATTTATCATTTTTAATAAGAATTTCAGTGACATTCAAACAGAGACTGGGGAGATATTTTAATCCATAAGAAACACCTCAGGACAATATATATATATATATATATATATATATATATATATATATATATATATATATATATATATATATATATATATATATATACACACTGATTTTATATAAATCCCAACACTTTTAATCAGAATTACACTGGACAAGTTCTAATTTGACTCAAATAAATTTTCGAGGGTAAGTGACTTGAATCTGAATGCGACTTGGGCTTCAACTCATGAGTACAGTAGCTGACTTCAGACTCAAACTGGATTTCAAATATGTGACCTTGGGCTTCAGGTTCTACTCGAGACTCAAGTCAAACTGAATTAAAGATAAGTGACTTGAGACTCAAGTCAAACTGACTTTGAAAATAAGTGACTTGAGTTCCATTGTTAAGGGTATGTGACTCAAGACTCAAGAGTTATTAAGGGAGATTTGACTTGAAGGTAAATGATTAGAGGATCAACTTGAAGCTCGGGGGTAAGTGACTTGGACCACATGTTGATCTCAGAGTAAAAGACTCAAGTGACCTGTATTAGAAGGAAGATTAGATTAAAACACTGCACCATGCATCATAGTTTCTGCTAAGTCTTGAGATTTGGACTTAAAGATCTTCATAAGCAGCATCTCTGATAATCTAATAATCTAATAATATGACTTTACATATTTGGATTTGTATCATTCTGTGCACGTGTCTTATGACAGCTAGCTGTGAGCCTTAATTCCATCTTGGCACGTCCAGATAGCTACATTAGGTTCACATGCTTTTCCAAGCTAAATCCACAGCAGGAAGTAAACCAGTGTGCTTCTATTCAAAGTGAAAGTGCTTCATTGATGACAAATGCAGTCTGGCGTGAAGGATAAAGACCCTCTACATACAGTACAATTATGAAGATGCACAGGAAGCTCTATTCTGTAGTTACAGCTCTCAAAGCCCAAGAGTTTTAAATCTATTAAATCCCATTGTAGCTTCGACAGCCCAATAGTCACATATTCTTCCAGAAGGTTCCACATTTGGAAAAAGTCCTAGCTTGTAATTTCAGTCCAATATGTAGCCCTATTGTGTGTTTTCTTAGGAATGTTCCAGACAGCCTCAGCTGCGACGGGCTTGAATAAATTACACGGCGCAAATCGCCATTACATTTTCTACTACAGTTACGTTTTTTCAATCCGGCTAATTCGGCCACGCCTCGGCCAGCGTTGGAGAGGGAGGGTCCAAAGATCCTGAACAACCTTCCAACTGAGCTGACAAGAAAAATAGAAGTTTTATCTTTTCCTGTGCAACACAAATAACTACTCAGATTCCATCTGGAAATGGTGATGAAGTCCTCAGACCTGACATGGAAACCCCATTTCACTGCTATTACACTACATACACGCCTAATACTGTGTCATAACTCTACTTATCTATTTCTAACCATTTAATTATGAACACATTATACAGTAAAACTTATTTTATGTTACTGAAGAGGAGAAAGAAACTCCAAATCCCAGCACTATACTCCTGCTACATTTTCCAAACACGTGACATAACACCTACATTAGCCATTTAGGATGACATAAACATACACAAATATAAACACAACTAAAAGCATATTGCAACAGGTGTCACCTGTCATAAAGAGGACTTTTCAAGTCACGTTGAAACAACCTACATAAATGTTAATAGAGTGTTATTCCAACAGGCATAACCTGTTATAAAATGGAATTTTGTCATTGTCAAGGGCAAGGTGACATTAGCCTACATAAATATTTTAAAAACTGTATATTTAAAACAATTATAATCTGTCAGAAATGACATATTGGTCAGGTTCAAGTTGACATAAACCTACACACACACACACACACACACACACACACATATATATATATATAGCTTATTTCAACAGACATAAGCTGTTATAAAGAGACATTTTGTCAAAAAGTAAATATTTATAATATATTTACAAAAGCTTATTTCAACAGACATAAGCTGTTATGAAAAGGACTTTTGTCAAAAAAATATCTAAATATTCATAATATATTTATAAAACCTCTTTGAACAGACATAAGCTGTTATAAAATTGAATTTTGTCAGTATTAAAGTATTAAAGTTATAAATATTTATAGAACATTATTACACAGAAATAAGCTGAAGAT
>NC_080720.1:2225851-2255851 GCF_019097595.1 Hemibagrus wyckioides
AACATCAGTACTGAAACATCTACACCAAACATCAGTACTGAAACATCTACACCAAACATCTACACCAAACATCTACACCAAACATCAGTACTGAAACATCTACACCAAACATCAGTACTGAAACATCTACACCAAACATCTACACCAAACATCAGTACTGAAACATCTACACCAAACATCAGTACTGAAACATCTACACCAAACATCAGTACTGAAACATCTACACCAAACATTCCAATCCAGTCGTAAAAGATGATTGTTTCATGATTTGAAGAAAACTGAAGTGAAATCTGATTTAAAATGGAGAGCTCTTACTCTGGTTTTAAAGCCCAACCTGTATTTTACTCCATCTTTATTTCTCTCTCTCTTTCTCTTTCACACACACACACACCAACACACCCACACACACACACACTCACACACACACTCACACACTCACACACACACACACACACACACACACAGAGAGAACAATCAGGAAGTCGGACTAGCTATAGTGACCCAAAATCAAGCATTCCACTCATGTACATCCTTCAGATATTTCAGCAGCAGGCAGGAGGCAGAGCAAACAGGCCACTCAATTAGAGTCTCACGCTACCACACACACACACACCCACACACACACACCCACACACACACACACACACACACAGAGTAATTCAGCCATTATCTAATCTCAGCACCTATCTAATGAATTAACTGGTCATGTAAACACACTGGCATGCAGCAGATTGAACACGTCTGATAGCTCCAGAACACAGCCATGGGATTGGACCTGGGATTGGACTGAAATCTGATAAAGACACCGGGCTTTCAGAACCCTGTGTCAGGTCATTACAGGCTTTACCTTATATAAAAGGTTCAATTTTTATGTTATATAAATACATAATACCTTATAAGGCACAAGAAGTGTTGAACAAAAGGTCTAAAAAATAATAAAGTGGCATGATATCTATGATACACTGCATTTTCTTTTTTTTATTTTATTTTATTTCATTCTTATTAATCAAATAAAAAAATTTATTTTAATTCTATTCATTATTTTTTATTCAAAATAGTAAATTGTACATTTTTCATTTATTTCCTTGATTTTATTTATTTTCAAAACTTCATTATTTATTTATATTTTATTTGTATTCTTTATTTTTTAAGTAATAATAATAATAATTTTAATAATAATAATTTTAATAATAATTTAATTTAATTTAATTTAATTTAATTTAATTTAATTTAATTTAATTTAATTTAATTTAAATAATAATAATAATAATAATAATATTTTTATTTTTTATTAAGCACTTTATTATTATTATTATCATTATTGTTGTTTGTTTGTTTATCTGTTTTCACTGCTGACAATTATGACGCACATACTGTTGTTATAATGTGTTATTGTAATGTGTTATTGTGTTATAACACATTAAGGAGCCTGACGTTATTGTATTATAATGAATTAATAACTCATATATATATATATATGTAGAGGCTTCACGTTCTTATAAACATGATATAATACATTCTGCAACCCACAATATATAAAGTCACACACTGTGCTTCTGTAACTTAATTAAATGGATTTTCATCTACATATGTAGGTTATACACCTCGTTATGAATGCATTATGAGCACTGGCTTTATGGAAACTTCATTACACTCACAACTGCTTCTGTAACACATCTAATGATGACAGAGACGTCACCCTAACCCAGGTTAGAACATGAACCCACTGGAATTCATACCTTAGGGGCGTGTCACTCTATCTGATCACATGACAGACAGACAGACAGACAGACAGACAGATAGATAGATAGATAGATAGATAGATAGATAGATAGATAGATAGATAGATAGATAGATAGATAGATAGATAGATAGATAGATAGATAGATAGATAGATAGATAGATAGATAGATAGATAGGTCGGTCTTTAAGTCTTTTGGTGAAGCAAGAACGATGATCTGGATCCAAAAATCAAAGCTTACATTTGACATTTGGATGAAAATAAAAGGAGTAAATAAACCCGATGAGCCGGGGGTATCAGCCTCCACCTCAGGTCCACTTTAATTCTAATAAACATCCAAGTGAACACAGAGGGCTGGATATATAGATTCTGCATGAAGATTGAAAGCGTGTGTGTGTGTGTGTGTGGGGCGTCAATCAATGAAATCATTTTCCTCTAAGCTGCTTGATTTAAAAAAAAAAAAAAAAAAGAATTAGCCACCTCCATCGATTTCTAGACGAGGTTTTGAAGAAATCCAATTCCACACTCGGACCTGTGTAGTTGTGAACAGATCGGAATATTTAGCCGCATGTAAACATTATGAAGGCACGATTATCAACAGTGTTCTGCACTTATTCAGCTACATTACAGAAAGAAAAAAACAGACTGGAATGTTAATAAACATGTACTGTCTGTGTGAAAGGAAATAACTCTCCACACCACCTTGGGGCAGTAGGGCACCTGGGGGCACCACCTGGGGGCAGTAGTCATAAAAACATGTCTTTTATCCGTTTATAGTTACTTTAAATGTTATGAAACTTTACTTCCTGTTTTCAGCTACATTATAGCAGCTATAAACATTCATTACTTAAAGATAGATAGATAGATAGATAGATAGATAGATAGATAGATAGATAGATAGATAGATAGATAGATAGATAGATAGATAGATAGATAGATAGATAGATAGATAGATAGATAGATAGATAGATAGATTAAAATGGAGAAACACAGCCCCCAGAGTGGTACAGTATATTAATGTAACTGAAGCAGGTGTCTGTTCCCTCATCCTGTGGTGGAATTATTACAGTGAGAGCCTCTGATCCTCACGGCCTTCCTGTGATCAGAGCGCAGACTCGCTTAAACAGTTAGCACATAACAGTCAAAAGGCCAGCGATGTGACAAGCTGCTAATCTAGTGCTAATGACGTTAGCGCATCACACGCTCACAAACACACATTTTATTTTATCACATATTTCACAGTGACACGGTAATAACACTGAGATTCAGGGGGGCGAAGACAGCTCCAGAATTATTGACGCCCTTGTTGAAAATGGGGTTTTTTAGAAAAAATAATAATAATAAATCCATTAATTTTGTGGACTTTTAAACAAAATAAACCACATTAAAACTCCTGGATGAAACTATTCCAATAATAATAATTTGTCCTACCTTCTAAATAAATACTTTAACAAACAAGTCTGGCATGAGGAGGTCACTGAGTTCATCATCACAGCAGTTTAATAAAACCTTATTCAAGCTAAAAGGTGCTACTAAGTGTTGCCAGATATATTGAATTGACACTTTTTTTTGTTAACAGCTGCATGCAAAACGTGTGTCCCATTTTGGATTTAAGGCAAACAAAAAAGAGGCAAGTGTCTGATTTGAGGCAAAAAAAAGAGACTAAAAGGGGAAACCGTGTCACTATTTACATTTGACAGATGCCCTTATCCAGAATGACGTACATTTTTAACTGAGCAATTGAAGGTTAAGGGTCTTGCTCAGGGGCAAAGCAGTGGCAGATTGGTGGACCTGGGATTCAAACTCTCAACCTTCCGATTAGCAGTCCAATGCCTTGACCACTAAGGTACCACATCCCAATTTTCAATGAGGCTTGAGGAATAAAAAGGACAAATTGGCTGAAGACAATACATTTTTTAACACATTTCAAGACAACTCTTAACATGTTTAGAGAAAACTGTCTCCCGCCAATTTTTCACACCAAACTCAAGCTGTGAGACTCGACATTCCTTTAGGTTAAAAGCAGCAAGAACGACTTAATCTAGGTGTCACACCTACAGAGAAAATAATAACCACACGGAGAGTCAGAGATACTCCCAGGGTCCCTGATGGACTGGATGTGTTAATTGCTTGTGTAACACCACTACGCTCCAGCAGTACTCTATTACAGAACACTTTCAGGCTCTCCGAGGCTGCTGAACAACACACTTAAATAAGATTCAGCATCACGCTTACTGCTTCCTGAAAGCCTCTGATGTGTCAAAATGGCATGATTAACACGATCAAATAAGCAAGCGTGTATGTAACATTTTACTTTTTAAGGCAGCCTCTTTTTAATACCCACCATTACCAGGAAATTGAGTGACACATCACAGGGGTCCTTACAGGCTTTTACATGACTAAGTATGTGGTACAGTAGACTCTTATTCTACAGCGCAGTAAATAAATATCTCTCCTGCTTCAGAATATGAGGTTTAGAAGAAGAAGAAGCCTTTATGATCGCCACACATACACTATATTGCCAAAAGTATTCGCTCACCTGCCTTGACTCGCATATGAACTTAAGTGACATCCCATTCCTAATCCATAGGGTTCAATATGACGTCGGTCCACCCTTTGCAGCTATAACAGCTTCAACTCTTCTGGGAAGGCTGTCCACAAGGTTTAGGAGTGTGTTTATGGGAATTTTTGACCATTCTTCCAGAAGCGCATTTGTGAGGTCACACACTGATGTTGGACGAGAAGGCCTGGCTCTCAGTCTCCGCTCTAATTCATCCCAAAGGTGTTCTATCGGGTTGAGGTCAGGACTCTGTGCAGGACAGTCAAGTTCCTCCACACCAGACTCTGTCATCCATGTCTTTATGGACCTTGCTTTGTGCACTGGTGCACAGTCATGTTGGAAGAGGAAGGGGCCAGCTCCAAACTGTTCCCACAAAGTTGGGAGCATGGAATTGTCCAAAATGTCTTGGTATGCTGAAGCATTCAGAGTTCCTTTCACTGGAACTAAGGGGCCAAGCCCAGCTCCTGAAAAACAACCCCACACCATAATCCCCCCTCCACCAAACTTTACACTTGGCACAATGCAGTCAGACAAGTACCGTTCTCCTGGCAACCGCCAAACCCAGACTCGTCCATCAGATTGCCAGATGGAGAAGCGCGATTGGTCACTCCAGAGAACGCGTCTCCACTGCTCTAGAGTCCAGTGGCGGCGTGCTTTACACCACTGCATCCGACGCTTTGCATTGCACTTGGTGATGTATGGCTTGGATGCAGCTGCTCGGCCATGGAAACCCATTCCATGAAGCTCTCTGCGCACTGTTCTTGAGCTAATCTGAAGGCCACATGAAGTTTGGAGGTCTGTAGCGATTGACTCTGCAGAAAGTTGGCGACCTCTTCGCACTATGTGCCTCAGCATCCGCTGACCCCGCTCCGTCAGTTTACGTGGCCTACCACTTCGTGGCTGAGTTGCTGTCGTTCCCAAACACTTCCACGTTCTTATAATACAGCTGACAGTTGACTGTGGAATATTTAGGAGCGAGGAAATTTCACGACTGGATTTGTTGCACAGGTGGCATCCTATCACAGTTCCACGCTGGAATTCACTGAGCTCCTGAGAGCGACCCATTCTTTCACAAATGTTTGTAAAAACAGTCTGCATGCCTAGGTGCTTGATTTTATACACCTGTGGCCATGGAAGTGATTGGAACACCTGATTCTGATTATTTGGATGGGTGAGCGAATACTTTTGGCAATATAGTGTACATTACAGCACAGTGGAATTCTTTTCTTCTCATATCCCAGTTAAGTAAGTTGGGGTCAGTGCGCAGGGGGCAGCTATGATACAGCACCCCTGGAGCATAGAGGGTTAAGGACCTGGCTCAATTGCCCAGCAGTGGCAGCTTGGCAGTGCTGGGGTTTGAACCTGTAACAACAAAGCAAGAGCCTTAACCACATGAGCCACCGCTGCCCAATCTTACCCCCCAGAGGGCCTGCATGAGGGCAGGTTTCGCTCTACTCAAGCAGGATCCAACAAATTCCACCTGTTTAACTAGTTTAACTCCCCTGCTCTACATCCAAAGAATCTGGACCTGATTCTAGCTTTACAGATGGGGGACCTGGACTTGATTGAGATATTATAGTTTGGGATTCTTGTATAGAAAAGAACCTTGGGACCTAGGATCCTGTAGTGAACTCAAGACACTAGAGAAACAGGGCTACTGGTCAGAAGGTCGTGAGTTTGAATACCAAGCTACCACTGCTGGGCCCTTGAGCAAGATCCTTGACCCTCAATTGCTCAGTTGTATAAAATGTGATAAAAATGTAAGTCACTCTAGATAAGGGAGTCTACCAAATGCTAGAAATCTACTTGACATAGACTTGTGTGGGACGTACAAAAGATATCTAGAGCTTGGAACACTTCATCTGATACTAGCACTACAACTCTGCATTTGACTCTGTAGATTAGGGTTCTGGTGTAGAAAAGATCTGTAATGTTTGGTACTCTGGAATAAGTCTTTGTAAGTTTCAATTTTAACATTAACTGAAATATAAAACTCTACAGACTCTTAAGTTCTACTAAGAACTCCAGAGCTGATTCAGAATGTAGTCAACTGGACTTGACCCATAAGCTAAATGGCATGCTAAAGAATTCTAGAGGTGGGAACTCTGGATTTGATTCTATCACTGCAACTTGGGACTCTGTAGTTTGGGTGTAGAAAAGATCTGTATGGCCTGGAACTCTGATATGAATCTGATTCATTATGGTTTAGGACCCTGTAGTCAACTGGACTTGAACCATAAACTATAGTGTGGGCTTGAAATAAACTCTACAGTTTGGGAGCCAGGGGATAATGCAGACTCTTATTCCTGGAATTCTGGAATGGAAATAAACACCTTGAGGGTGGACATGTGTGGGACATTTCCCAAACAGTTTGGGATTTTAAAAATAAATCTAGAAGCTTTTAAGGTTTAAGACCTTATGTAAATTCCTTAGGAAAAGAAATTTAGGCTTATGAAAGTTACCTTTGACCCTAAAGACTGGAACACTGAACAGTTTCTACAGTTTAAGCCTCTGGACCTGACTCTAGATCTGTTGCTTGAGACTTGGGATTCATTTTTGAATCTATGGCTTGGGACTTTGGAGAAGACTCACCCACATAAGGATGAGGTTCCCTTTTGAGTCTGGTTCCTCTCAAGGTTTCTTCCTCTTACCATCTAAGGTAGTTGTTCTTTGCCACAGTCACCTCAGGCTGGCTCACTAGGGATGATTTTGTCTAACATTAATCTTGAACTTTTGTGCTATGTTTCTTATGTTCTGTTCTTATGTCAACTGATAAAAGCACTATACAAATAAAATTGTACTGAATTGAATTGAATTGAACTGATTTTAATTGAACTGAACTCAACTGAAGACTCAGGCATTATAGTTAATGGACTCTGGTGTGAAAAAGAACCCTATACCCTATGATCTGCAGAAGTCAAATCTAGAGCTCAGAACTCTGGAGCTGACACAGAATACAGTTTGTGCCTCTGGAACTGATTCTAGTTCTATTGCTTTCGACTCTAGAGATGTTTCAGACTCCAAAGCTTAGGTTTAGGAGTTTGAACTCAAATCAGATTAAGAACTTGTCTGTAGCGCTACAGGTTAGAGACTCTGGAATATTTTTGGACTTTACAGCTTGGGACTTGGGAGTTGATTTAGACTCTGTTGGTTGGCACTAGTGAATCTAGGAACTTTGCACTTAATCCAGACTCTGAAGTTTAAGACTCTGGAGTTGAATTGAGTTCTATAGTTTATCAAGTCATCTGGACTCAACTGTAATCAGTTAATACGGTCATCTGAAACTTGAGCTCGAGATTCTGGACTCAACATGGACTCAACTTGTGCTCTACAGGTAGAAGCTCTGATCTTGCCATGTAAAACACTGTTGATTCAGACTCTGTGGTTTGGGACTCTGGAATTGATTGAGATTGAGTTGGCTTGAGATTCTGGAGTCAACTTGGACTTGAAAGCTTGGGAGTCTAAATCAATTCAGACACTGATACTATAGACTGACCTCAGGCTGTATGGCTCAGGACTCCAGAACTGACCTGCACTTGACAGCTTCGAAGCCTGCACTTCACTCAGACTTATAGCATCAACATTGTTAGCATTGATATCTTCTTCATTTGCCGGTTCTTCTATTCATTTTACCTCATGTTAAATTTTAATCAAAAGCAGTTTACAGTTTATGTATAAATCTCAGTTTGAGTACTAAATCGGTTCGCTTAGTTCATTATTCATTTCTTCTCCAAGGTCCTGCTAGTTTTCAGTAAAAAAAAAAAAAAAAAAAAAAGTGTGAACTTCCATACAGACGTCCCTATCTGTGCAATTTCATCTCCATGCACCTCGTGGTCTCACCGCCTAATTCTCCAATAATACGAGAGAGTCAGGAGCCTCCGCCATGAGACACACACGGATAATGTGTCTGGTCAAGCTCGGTCACTCTAATCAAAGACTCATTACACAAGCCTCCTACTTCTCTCTCATATACACACACACACACACACACACACACATGCTGGGACTAAGACCAACACTAGCAACAAATGATCCCAATTTTCCCACCTCTCCTTGGGAGAAAGAAGGGCTAAATATGCTTCCACCTCCTGTAAAATTTGATTAAACAGGTGAGTGCTGGTGATTGCCACTGGGAAATCATTAAGCCACTGATTATAGCAAATGAGAAGGAGAGGGACAAGAGACATGCAAGAAAAGCAGTCAAGAGGACTTAGCCAATGATTTATTACCAGGCCAAGGTAATTCCAGAAACTGTGGGGTCCTTTAAAAAATCCATGAGGACTTTCTGACCTATATTGTTTAGATCAATGTTCAAAGCCATTATGTTAGAATGCGAAAATAGATGGTTTATCTTTTATAAAAACGTCTCTAAATATGACCTCTTATAAGACTGTGGGCTATAAAATAACAAGCAAAACAGCTGCTTGAAAATATGTGTCAGGTTTCTGGAAGCTGTTTAGATCACTGACTTGTTAAAGATAAAAAGCAGCACATTTTATTTTCTATTTTTGTTCCTGTAATGCTATATCTGGTCTAAAAAAAAAAAAAGATGCAAAATAACAAAATTATACCAAGAAATTCCACTTGTTCCAGATTTAATGTCAATCTCCTTGATGCCAAGTTATTCTTTTATATTACTTCTAGGCTTATTGCCATCATCCCTAGTTAAATTGTCATTACAGCCACAATTTCTCACTTCCCCATTGCCTATTTTCCTCCTTTTTTTTCTTTTACTCCACTTTTGCAATAGACTTCTGAATGGATAAGTTCTCTTCATTTGAACATGATAATGAGATCAGGTCCCTTTAGGCAAGCTTCCTGAGAAACTACTTTGACAGTCTGAATGCTCAGTGCTTGGGCCCCTAGGCAATTCCCTGCCTTTTCTTGTCTTGTAGCTACACCTCTGCTCTTAGATAAGCGAAAAAGGCGGCGGAGATGAATTTCATGGGTGAACCAGGAGTCGGGGGGAAAGATGACAAATAATACTGCTGAAAAACAACAAGTGGCAGAAAGAGGAAAACAAGCAAGAATGTACAGGGAAAAAATAAGATGAGACGATGTGTAAGGCTTGTCAGGTTGCTTTAAAATATGTGTGTGTGTGTGTTTTATACCTGTGGTTGTAGTCCCATTGAGATGCTAATTACAAATCAGCTTTTGAGGCAAGTGGCCACTGAGCAGCCAAAGACAGGGAGAGATGAAAAAAAGAAATTGAGGAAACAGAGATTGACGCATGAAGAGAGCACAGAGAGAAGGAAGAGCGGACAAGACGTTAATGGCGAGACATTTCCTGTTTTTATTTTTTGTCAGCTTGCTTCTGATCTTCAGTGTTCAGATCGACAAAAAGAGAAATAATATAATAAAACAGGACGCAGCGGATAGTCGCCTGTGCTGCATTTTAATTGGACGTCAATCAGGATTTGAGATGCAACTTCTGATTAAAGAAAGAACGTTGTTTGGGAGCAAGTTAGCTAGTTAAGCATAGGGAAGAAGCTAAGAGATAAATATGCGATGGACTGGAGTCTGATCCGGACTGGATTCCGGGTTCAGATCAGGTTAAAGTTCTTACTGAAGATGAATTAATGGATAATTACGCAGTTAAAAACATACATATTAATAGAAAAGCATTTCATGTCAGAAATTATTTGTTTTGCTTTGTTTTGTTTTTGAAGCCTGCTAGCTAGCCTCATTTTATATCAGACTCACAGCCAGAACATCATTCAGTTCTCCCATAAGCCTATTTCTGTACCGGTGGATGGTAAAAGGGTTAGATAAACAAGATCCAAATCAATTCAATTTTATTTATACAATGATTTTATCAGTAGACACAGAAACCCAGATATAGATTTAGATTTATCCCCCAGAAGCGAGTGGAAACCTTGAGAGAAACCAGACTCAGAATCAAACTCATCCTGGAATAGTGCAAATATGAATTATTACTCTTCTATACCTGTGTACTAAAGAGTAACAGTAAGGTGTAGCTTTGCTCAGAGTGGTGGTAGCTCAACTGGTTAAGGCTCTGGGTCATTGACCAGAAGATCTAGGTTCAAGCCCCAACACCACCAAGCTGCCACCCTTGAGCAAGGCCCTCAACCTACCCTGCTCCAGGGGTGCTGTATCATGGCTGACCCTGCACTCTGACCCCAACCTCCAAAGATGGGATATGTGAAGAAATAATTTCACTGTGTAGTAATGTATAAGTGACAAATAAAGATTAATTAAGATCTTTAATATACACTATATTGCCAAAAGTTTTGGGACGTCTGCCTTTACATGCACATGAATGTAATATGGAGTTGTCCCGCCCTTTACAGCTAGAACAGCTTCAACTCTTCTGGGAAGGATTTCCACAAGGTTTAGGAGTGTGTTTATGGGAATTTTTGACCATTCCACTAGAAGAAGCACATTTGTGAGGTCAGACACTGATGTTGGACGAGAAGGTCTGGCTCACAGTCTCCACTCTAATTCATCCCAAAGGTGTTCTATGGGGTTGAGGTCAGGACTCTGTGCAGGCCAGTCAAGTTCCTCCACACCAGACTCACTCATCCATGTCTTTATGGACCTTGCTTTGGTCACTGGTGTGCAGTCATGTTGAAACAGGAAGGGGTCATCCCCAAACTGTTCCCACAAAGAGCATGAAATTGTCCAAAATGTCTTGGTATGAAGCTGAAGCATTAAGAGTTCCTTTCACTGGAACTAAGGGGCCGAGCCCAGCCCCTGAAAAACAATTCAACGATTTAGAGGGGTGTCCCAAAACATTTGGCAACATAGCATACGTCTTAGCTTGTGGACTTCCCAGGTCCCTAACAACAGCTTATCATATTCCTCAATTCATGTGAAGTTTCATGTGAATGCATGACGAGACGTGAGTGTCCTTGGAGCGCTTTAAAAAAAAAATTAAATAAAAAATTAAACCCACTTAAAAGGTGTAAAAGTCTTGAATGTTTCAAAATGAAAAATTTCTGCATTCCATCGCTTTTTATCTCAGTCCATTGAAGCCTTTATTTATTGATTTACTTTTACAACGAGTACCAGTCGGTGAGAATAAAAGCTTCTGCTTAATGATGCATTCAGGTGGTACACAGAATTTTTAAAAGGAAAAAAAATAATCATTTTCAAACAGGACAAAAAGGCCGCTTGTGCACAAGGCTATTACCCGCTATAGGTGGAGAGGCGGTTAGGAGAGGTGTAATAAGGTAGCGTAGAGAATGACAGAAAGCTCTTCAATTAACATAGGGGATGAGGAACTGCAGACGCTGCGCAGAGGCTCATTCATCAAATGCAAAAGAAGTGAAGCGTCTCGGGTCCGTGAGGGAGCTGTAAACACACCCTCGTCAAGACTGTTCAGCTTCAAGCTTAAAGAAAATATACTGAATACACGCACGGTGAGGGCGATCCATTCACTGAGCAGTGTTTAATATCTACAGTACTTTCTGTTTTAAAGTGAATCTGCATAAGCAGGAGCTGTTTATACAGTGTTGGCTTATGAACTCGTGATATAAATAATCTATAATCATCTATAACACGTTAATAACAAGAGCTCCCAACTCTTTTCAAATAAATAATACAACTTAGAAGATTCCATGTGGCACAATGTTACCCACTGAGCCGGAATTACAGTACATTGTGTGCATTAATAGAGATAAAACACTAGCTGACTTACAGCAGTTATTAACTGACGTAGAGCCAGACTATTAAATCTGGGGGAAAAAAAAGTCTTATAAACATGTACATACATACATGTATGTATAATGCATCATGTTAAGAATTCATAATCCATAGCAACCATCACTGTAAGCGTAATGCACTTTTTTAATAAATATGCCACAATGTTTATAATGCCTTACAAATGTGTTACGTCTTAATGACATAAGAATTGTAGGCTCTCCAAACTGTTTCTTTGCATTATGACATTGATAACAATTCGTAGAGCATAATAAAGAAAGACAAGTATAAATGTAACACACAGTCGTGAATGATTATAATGCATTACGAATGAATTATATGCATGAAGTGTGTTTAATGTATTATAGATATTCCTATGAAGCATAATTCATGTTCATGTATAATGATAAGATTATGTATTATAACAGTCTGCATTACAACAGGTTCGTAGCTCATAAGAAGCACTTATTGGGAGCGTCAGCATGAATACCTGTGTTATGACATTGTGACATGGAGACTGTTTAAGAGGTGTTTATGAATGCTTATGGCAGTCTAATGGCACCATCGTGTAGTCTGTATATTTTTAGGTTTAGTTTTAAAAGTTATGTCACATGATCATCGTGGTAACACACAGGTTCACTTCACTGCAAAGACAACAGTTATGACTTGTTATGTCTAACATGTGTCAGGCTGGAAAGTGCTATAATGCTACATTATGTCAGCAAAAATGTGGATGTCATACCAGCTTGACATTAAATCTGACCACAAGAGTCATGATGACAGAGGATGAGATTTTGAAATAACCCATTATAGAGGTTTTGGGTTTTTATATATATGTCCTATGTAGCCTTATGAACACTGTTCGTTAATGCTCTAGCAGCGTCTCAAACAAATGCAGCAGCTCATTAATCATGTGCCTCAAAACCATAGGAAGTCCTCATAGGGAAAAGATTTTGCTGTATATTGATTTCCTATTTTTGTTACTCCACATTACAGTGTGTGTGTGTGTGTGTGTGTGTTTGTGTGTGTGTTCATTTTTGGATTATATTTAGTCTCCTAGAGTTCAACCCTCTCTGAAAGGCCAGCATGCAGCTGAACCTATTTTCATCTGGATGTAGACTGAAGTGCACTGAATCCTAAACCGTTCTGACTCTCGTTATTTTTCCCCCATTGATTAATGAACTGTTCGAGTCTGCAGTATTTTCTCACACTTCCAGGAGGTCATGTTTTTTGTACAGATGGAGTGATTTTATTTTCTCCAGAACGGCTTTGCTTTGTGAATTGAATTGGAGCCACACTTCCGATAAACATCCAAAGGCCATTAAGGGTGAGGTTTTAGTAGAAATAAAAAGTGAAGTGTAGTGGAGCAAAGTTTACTGGTGGAAACAGAAGTGTAGCTGAGAGAAGAGTAATAGATATAGGTGAAGTGGAGTGAAGTAAAGCGAAGTGAAGTGAAGTGGAGTGGAGAAAGTTAAAGTGTAGTGGAGCAATGTGCGTTAGAATAAAGCAAAAACAATGAAACGTAGTGGAGTAAAAGTGAAGTGAAGCATTTTAGAGTAAAGTTAAATGTGGTAGAGTTAAGTGAGGTGTAGCAGAGAGAAGGGTTGAAGAGTAAGATGAAGTATAGTGTGGTGGACTGCTGTGAAGTGAACTGGAGTGGAGTAAAGTGAATTTGGGTGAAGTAAAGTAAACTAAAGTAAACTGGAGTAAAGTGAACTGGAGCAAAGTTAACTGAAGTAAAGTTAACTGAAGTAAAGTGAACTGGAGTTAAGTGAACTGGAGTTAAGTGAAGTGAAGTAAAGTGAAGTGAAGTAAAGTGAAGTGAAGTAAAGTGAACTGGAGTTAAGTGAAGTGAAGTAAAGTGAAGTGAAGTAAAGTGAAGTGAAGTAAAGTGAACTGGAGTTAAGTGAAGTGAAGTAAAGTGAACTGAAGTAAAGTGAACTGAAGTAAAGTGAACTGGAGTTAAGTGAAGTGAAGTAAAGTGAACTGGAGTTAAGTGAACTGAAGTAAAGTGAACTGGAGTAAAGTGAACTGGAGTAAAGTGAACTGGAGTAAAGTGAACTGGAGTTAAGTGAACTGAAGTAAAGTGAACTGGAGTAAAGTGAACTGGAGTTAAGTGAAGTGAAGTAAAGTGAAGTGAAGTAAAGTGAAGTGAAGTAAAGTGAACTGAAGTAAAGTGAACTGAAGTAAAGTGAACTGGAGTAAATGAACTGGAGTGGAGTAAAGTGAATTGGGATTGAGTAAAGTGAACAGGAATGGAGTCAAGTGAACTGGAGAAGAGTAAAGTAAACTGGAGTGAAGTAAAGTGAACTGAAGTGGAGTAGAGTGAACTGAATTAAAGTGAAGTAAAGTAAAGTGAACTGAAGTGAAGTAAAGTGAATTGGAGTAAAGTGAACTGGATTAACGTGAACTGGAGTTAAGTGAAGTGAAGTAAAGTGAAGTGAAGTAAAGTGAAGTGAAGTAAAGTGAACTGAAGTAAAGTGAAGTGAAGTAAAGTGAACTGGAGTAAAGTGAACTGGAGTTAAGTGAAGTGAAGTAAAGTGAACTGAAGTAAAGTGAACTGGAGTAAATGAACTGGAGTAAAGTGAACTGGAGTGGAACTGGAGCGGATTAACGTGAACTGGAGTGGAACTGGAGTGGATTAACGTGAACTGGAGTGGAACTGGAGCGGATTAACGTGAACTGGAGTGGAACTGGAGTGGATTAACGTGAACTGGAGTGGAACTGGAGTGGATTAACGTGAACTGGAGTGGAACTGGAGTGGAGTGGAGTAAAGTGAACTGGAGTGGAACTGGAGCGGATTAACATGAACTGGAGTGGAACTGGAGTGGATTAACGTGAACTGGAGTGGAACTGGAGCGGATTAACGTGAACTGGAGTGGAACTGGAGTGGAACTGGAGCGGATTAACGTGAACTGGAGTGGAACTGGAGTGGATTAAAGTGAACTGGAGTGGAACTGGAGCGGAGTGGAGTAAAGTGAACTGGAGTGGAACTGGAGCGGAGTGGAGTAAAGTGAACTGGAGTGGAACTGGAGTGGAGTAAAACCAGTTGCGTAACCTAACACTGAATACTTTTCCTGCGAGTGAATATCAGTGTAACGTTTAACTTAACACTGAATTCGTGAGTTTTTCCTCACCGCTCTCAGGTCTGTTTTGGTTCAATGATCAAACCCTGCATGTAGATTTCTGTTAACTGTATTGTGTGTAAAAAGAATTATCTAGATAAATTTGAAATGAATTCAATCCTAAAGACAATGTGACAATACAATAAACTTAAACCTTGTTTTGTGTTGAATAGCGCTTAGCGATGGTGTGCTGTTTTATTGTATTTTAGGCCCAGCTGCAAATAATTACTTTGTCAACAGATGGCTTGAAATATGCACAAATTAACTCCTATGCTAATACCGCTCTCTTAATTAGCATCACTCTCGAGGCATGTTATAAAAGGAGCAGGGTAATTGTTCGGCACTTCCTCCTTAAATGCATTCAATTGCTACGTGTCTAGTGCTGGAAGAGGAAACGGTTAATAATTCTCACCAAGCTCCAGATGAATCCCAGCTACAAAGGAGTTCAGGAAGAACATGAAGATGACTATGGAGAGCACCGACACACACTTCACCAGCAGGACTTTATCTGTGATTCTGTGCTGTAGAAAAAAATGAGAGCAAATCAGAGAGAGAGAGAGAGAGAGAGAGAGAGAGAGAGAGAGAGAGAGAGGGAGAGAGAGAGAGAGAGAGAGAGAGAGAGTAGACTGGCCTCTTTCCGACACCAATTATATTCTCTCAGCCATAATCAGAGAAATTAGTGCTCCTTCTCTTCAATATGACAATAAAACCAGAACAGGAAAGAAACTGTCAAGTGGGGTTACTCCAGGAACCGTGTGGGCAGGAAGAACATTATCATTGTGATTCATTTAAATCTCTTTACTTTTTTTTTCATTTTTTATTATAATCATTTTCGTCTTTACCGTTTTCTGGAGCTCCTGGATGTTATTCTCCCAGTTTTTGTCCTCTTGGGATATTTGCCTAAGAGAGACAGAAACATCTAAATGTGCAATCAAGAGATGTTGGAACAATTACAGAATTAAGCTTCATTTAAACAGGATTGCTTTGCAGTGTGTCTGATTCTATTCGACAATATTTCTACAAACTACAAGCCCCTGCATGTCACATGACCCAGTCATCCTCACCTGTGTCCTGCTTCACCCTTCATCCCTATTTTATTTCCTGTGTTTAGAGCATGAATGTCTAGAAAGAGATCCAAGAGGAGATCCTGGAGAGCCATAAAGAAGGCTCCTGGAACCCCTGGAAGTCAGGTATCTCCTCTGGGAGGTTTTTTTTTTTTTCAGAACGGGATTCCATCCTAGATGGAGACATCTCCCTCACTTCCTCCTCCATATACTCAGTTAAATATTAGAAGAGTCTGTTAATTGTTAGTAACAACTTTTGCCCAGCAGCTAAGCGCCTCTTATTGACCTTCAAACCTGAAATTGATCGTCTCATAACGGCCTAATGGTGGGACCGAGGTTAATTATGCAACAATTACACTTTCATATTGAACCACTCCAAACAAATGGCTTCATAAGCATCTCTGGAGATGTTCTGCTCTGAAATTGGAGCATTAATATTTGCTATATGGTTATGTACAATCAAAGTACCTTGATATATCCTGGAATAAAAATGGCATAAACCTGGTTCAGGCCTTCAAGAGGAATTGTAACAGCCCCTGATTATGATGGCATCGCAAAGTGAGGAGAATGGATTTAGATTTGAAGACAGTGGGATTGATGTCCTCGTACCAGATTATTGAGTATTTCTATCAGAGAGCTGGGTTTAGTCACTGATTATGCTGTGTGAACAAGATCAGAGGCTTTGAGTGATCCACTGCTTATATACTGTACTGGATAATGACCGGGACCTTTGTTTACACTGAAGAAAAATCCAATATATTGACTCTGATCTGTCTGATTTCTGAGACACATATCCTATTTCCATGTTTACTGCATAATGTTAATAAAATGCACTCGACTGAAAAGAGCTGAAGATCCACAAAACCCTTAAAAAGAACCGACAATCCACTTAACCCCCCAAAAAGAACTGAAGATCCAGATAACCCCCCAAAAACAGCTAAAGATCCACAAAACCCTTAAAAATAGCTGAACGTCCACACAAAAACCCCCCAAAAGAGCTAATGATCCACATAACCCCCCAAAAAGAGCTGAAGATCTGCACAACCCCCAAAAAGAGCTGAAGATCCCTAAAACCTCCAAAAAGAGCTGAAGATCCACAAAACCCTTAAAAAGAGCCAAAGAGCTGCATAACTCTAAAAAGAGCTGAAGATCCCCTAAACCCCCAAAAAGAGCTGAAAGATTCACATAACCCCAAAAAGAGCTGAAGATCCACATAACCCCAAAAAGAGCTGAAGATCCACATAACCCCAAAAAGAGCTGAAGATCCACATAACCCCAAAAAGAGCTGAAGATCCACATAACCCCAAAAAGAGCTGAAGATCCACATAACCCAAAAAAGAGATGAAAATCTACATAACCCAAAAAAGAGCTGAAGATCTACATAACCCAAAAAAGAGATGAAAATCTACATAACCCCCCAAAAGAGCTGAAGATCCACAAAACCTTTAAAAAGAGCTGAAGATCCACAAAACCTCCAAAAACATCTGAAGATCTGCATAACCCCCCAAAAGGACTGAATATCCACATAACCCCCACAAAAAGAGCTAATGATCCACATAACCACCTAAAAAGAGCTGAAAATCTACATAACCCACAAAAGAACGGAAGATCTGCACAACCCACAAAAAGAGCTGAAGATCCACAAAACCTTCAAAAAAAGGCAGAAGATCCACATAACCCTCCAAAAAAAAGGCATAAGATCCACATAACCCTCCAAAAAAAGGCAGAAGATCCAGATAACCCACAAAAAGAGCTAAAGATCTACATAACCCACACAAAAGCTCTGAAGATCCTAAAACCTAAAAAGGGCTCAAGATCCATAAAAGCCCCTAGTGAAGATATGTATCTTTTCATGGAATTTCTTCAGAGTATGTGAACTGGTCAGCAGAACTTCATGAGAGTCAGAATAGAGGAGTAAAAGAAGTTCCAGTGTTGCTCTGTCAAGCAGCTCATTACTTCTGCTGATGTCAGCATCAGGAGTATTGCAGTTGAGGCTGAGAGAGCAAGAGTGATGGAATGGACAGAACTCTGATGATGATGAAAGAGATATGAGAGCTGTAGGATTCAAGTCTGATCTCGAGATGATTTCTGCACTGACTTGGACTCAGACTGGTTGGTGTTTGGTCTTTGTCCTGGCATTTGATTTGAGAAGTATGGACCAAGACTTTCTAGGATTTGTGTTGCTTGTTCTATTCACACCTGAACAGAAGTAATATCTTCTAGAAAACAGCCTAATTACAGACACACTGCACAAATAAGGACGGCCAGTTGAAATCAAGGCTTGGACTCGGAACGGTTCTGTCTCAATCTTAATTCTAACAAACTTTCACTTTGGCTTGATCTTGACTTGGACTCCATCCCCTTAAGACGTGGTCTTGACTCAATCTGAGCTAGTCCTGGTCTTAGACTTGTTTTGGTCTTGAATACAGCCCAACTGACCAAATGAACATGATATCAGATATGTTCCCAATTTAGAAACTCATTAGAATCTGGAAAAAAAATTGGATGTGAGCTTTTTATGCAAAAAATCAGATGGGTTGAAGTCAAAATCCCAGCCAGTTGAAATCGAAGCTTGGCCTCAGAAAGGTTTGGATGGTTTTCAGTCCAGATCTTGATTCTAACCCACTTCCATTTGGACTTGATCCTGACCTCAAACCCTTTAAGGGCTTGACCCTATCTTAACTACTCCTGGTCTTGGACTTGATTACAGCCCAAATGACCAAATGACCAGATATCAGATATGTTCCTGATTTAGGAACTCATTTGAGTGTGAACTCTGTGAGCTTTTACTCCACATTAGCATTTTAACCATCATTCATTTGTTCATTCAAAGAAATATTTGTGTGTGGTGTGTGCTGTACCTCTGGAAGGTCTTTAGCTTCTTGCGCAGGAGGCTCTCCAGGTTGAGAACCTTCTGCATGAGAAGACACTTGACAGCAGTCTCCTCTCGGCTGGCGGGGTTGATCCGCTGAGCCGTCTGCCTCCACACCAGAATCTCATGCTTCAGCTCTGAGGAACAGAACAAACCAACAACAAATGTCATTTTCATCCAGGTCTCAAACAAGCAACACTCTTCTGGAAAACTGCTTACAAAGAAAAAATGACCCAAGTCAAGCATTCTATGTCAAGGGTCCTCAGAGGAAGTCGTGCCACAAAGCTTTGGCTTAAAATAGAACAAACCACCCACGCCACCAATCTGTCAACAAAAAAAACGCCCCAAAAATTACCTAGCTTTTGAAGGCATGCTGAAGGCAACGTTGGTATCGTGGGTTGACTCTTTCAAAACAGCTTTCTCTTACTGAAAAAAAAAGTAAAGTAAATTTGCTTTGCTTGGCTTTCCACTGATGCTAACAAGTTTTGAAAGGCTCCCTGATGTATGCCCAACTTAGCCGGCATTCAGTTCAGTTGGGTTGGGTTCGTTCGCATGCAGAAAATGATTCATGTGCATTAAGGTGAAAATTCATAAGTGAGGGCATTCATATGCCGAATTTCCTCTGTACATTGTTTTTCAGACACTCTACACACTGATAAAGTAAGACGTGTCATTTTGTTTGATATTTCCCCGTACCAGCTCACACCCCATTGTGTTTTATTCCGTAGTTAATTGCCACACAGTTTATCTGAACTGCCTCACAGAGGAATGGTATTAGCCGGGCGGCTCTGGCAGCGGGAGTTCGGTACGGTGGATGCTGGCACCGCGGGGTCTCTGGGCTTTATAGATTTGAAATTGGACTGGCGTGGAGAAACCACCAGCATGTGTCGTGATGGTCTTCCAGATCGGACAAACAGGCAGCGGATTGGTGCGATGTGTACCGCCTGTTGTCCTGAATCACTGCACTCTGTTTCTCCAATATTCAGGCTGATAGTGTTTGCCCTGAACCCAATAACCTCATACAGGCAGAATAAAATAGGAATTGTGAACGGCAGACAGAGTACAGGAAGTCTCACGGAGAGAAAAACGCTCACCTTCCTGCATCTTAAAGCAGAATTACTGCTATTTATTGAGCCATAATAGATCCTGACAATATAATGGGACTGATTTGCATACGCAATCTGATTAATTTACATACAGTTACATATGTGATTCCACACGCAAAAACCACATGGAAAAACCATTTAAATACGTTTTCTTAAAACCCTTTTTACTAGTACACCGCTGTTCTATCCAAATTATGGGAGATTTTCAATCAGTATAAAGACATGAATGATGTTCTGGCTGTGAGTCCAATCTCAAATGAGTCAGGATCCTGAATTCTGGATGGTGATTGGTCAGAAGGTGCAGATTAATTTTCTGTAACAGCAAGCTCTGGTAGTAAAGTAGCTTCTCGAATTACATTCATTAAATTCATTTGTATCTATATGGTTTCTCTAGCAACAGAGGTCATTCACTGTGGAGGAACGAGTCTCCAGTGTCAACCAGAAGGTAAAGCTTCTTAAATTTCTCTAAGCTTCTTGAATTTCTTTCTTTAATTTTTTTTAAACAACTCTGTTGGCTTTCAGTGTGTTTTAGACGTGTTGGAGAACCTTACACAGAATTTTACTGGTTGAAGATGAAATCTGAGCTGCTTTTTAGATGAACAAGCACTTGGAGAACATCTCAGAGAGCAGAAATGGGTTTGATCTCAACATTTACATTACAAGATACAAACATAAGTGTGGAGAAAATGAACTTTTCTATGAATATATCACCGCTAGTAGGCTAAAAAACACTACAAATTCTTAAAGTCCAGAGTGTCTAGCTTCCATATGAGTTTCATATTAACCTCCACTGTGGAGCGAGACATGACCAAGACGTCCAATCATCAACAAAATGATGATTCACCTCAGGTTTCGATCCTGAAGATCATAACGTCAACAATGAAGGCTGTTAAAAGGAATGAGGAACGTCAGAAAATGTAAAATATGTTGTTGTTGTTTTTTTTTTGGGGGGGGGGGGGTATTTTACCCGAGAGTGTTGTTTGAGTTGTAGCTAGATTTAGAAGCTATATAATATAGCGTCTTGAAACAAATAGATCAGACAGGACAGGGCTATGAGGAACAAACTCCACAGTGTGACCATGGGGTTAAGCAGTTGATTTTTGTATGATTGATAAGAGCACTGCACTCACACACACAACTAAATACAAACCGTAAATGGTTCCCGAAAAGGTTCCTGCGGTGAAAGTAATAAGGTCTATTCCTCAAGACGGGTAGAAAATCCAATCTCACGCCGGTCAGAGGCGCATGAAAGACTCGAGTCAAAAATATTCAACAGAAGACTCAAGAGCCTTAATTACTTTTGATTACTTCTCCAAGGCCACTTTTGCATCAGAAGCTTCTAATGAACTTCATGACTCACGCGGTGTAAATGTGGGATTTTACCATCACTGAAACGACTCCTAAACATCACCGAGGATTTTGTGCAGCTCTCGTGGACAGACGTCAGCCGTGACACCTTCAACACAGGAACTGAGTACTGGGAGAAGTGCTCTGCTGCGTGTCTCTGAAGAGGAACTATCATGTGAAAAGTCTGTAATCTTCATTCCATTGTATTATTCTCAGGTGTGATGAGGAGGCTCAGGTGTGGAATGAGATTGGAGAGAAAATGGAGAAGGTGCAGCTGTGATGAAGAGGCTGGCAGAAGGACAGTAAGTAGGATCTGGAGGAGAGCGTCTCTCCGAAACATAGTTCCGAGTTTCTGGCTCTTCTCTGATTATTACTTCTGGATGTTTTCCATCACTTAGTTCTGGATAAATATTGCTGGATAAATATTGCTCTGGGTTTCTAGAATTTTTTTGATAATTATGTCTGGATGTTTCTGGAGGTTTTTAATCACTTGGTTCTGGGATTGTGTGTCCTTCCTGTCACATAGTTCTGGATTTTTTGGGTCTTTTCTGTCTCATTCTTTGTCTGTTGTATGGTTCTGGATTTTTGGTTCCTTTCTATCATGTGGTTCTTCTTAACAAAATTCTGAGCTAGGTCTTCTCTGGTAATTACTTCTAGATGTTTTTGGCTGTTTCCATCACTTGGTTCTAGATAACCATGCATCTGGATTTTTTGGTCCTTACTGTCACATGGTTCTAGGTTTTGGGTCTTTTCTGGTAATTATTTCCAGATGTTTCTGAAGGTTTCTGTCACTTGGTTCTGATTAAACATGGTTCTGGGTTTCTGACTCTTCTCTAATCATTACTTCTATATGTTTCTGGAGGTTTTTCATCACTTTGTTCTGGGAATGTGTGTCGTTTCTGTCACATAGTTCTGGGTTTTGGGGTACTTTATATCACATGGTTCTTCTAAACATGGTTCTGGATATTGTGGTCCTGTCTGTTATATGGTTCTGAATTTTTGGTCCCTTTCTGTCTGAACTAAAGGGTCTTCTCTGGTAATTACCTCTTTGTAATTACTTCCAGATGTTTTCGGATGTTTCCCATCACTTGATACTGGATAAACATGGTTCTGGATATTTGGTTCCATTCTACCACATGGTTCTCCTAAACATAGTTCTAGGTTTTTGATTCTTTTCTGGTAATTACTTTTGGATGTTTCTGACACTTGGATCTGGATAAACATGATTCTGGATTTTTGGTTCCATTCTACCACATGGTTCTTCTAAACATGGTTTTGGTTTTTGGGTCAATAATAATAATAAAATGCAGAATAAAATTATAATAAATAATTTAATTTATAAATTTATAAATTTATAAATATAAATTTATAATTTAAATGAAACTTGCTACATGAATCATTGATTCAAGCAATGATTCATGTAGCAAGTAGTATTTATTTTTAGTATTATTTTTAAATTGCATTTATTTTTAAATTGCTTTTATTTTTTAGTATTTATTTTTAAATTGTATTCATTTTGTAGTAGTTATTTTTTAATTGTATTTATTTTTAGTATTTATTTTAAACTGTATTTATTTTTTAATTTGTATATATTTATTAGTATTTCTTTTTTAGTATTTCTTTTTAAATGATATTGCTTTTTTATTTATATTTCTTTTTTAGTATTTATTTCAAAATTGTTTTAAATTTTGCATTTTAAATATTTTAAAATGGTACGTCAAATATTAGTTAAATAGTAACTTAAGAAATTTATAATTTTTATGTTTCTATATTTCTGCTTCGAGATGATGCTCAACACGATTTGGAACACCAAGACGTTTCCACACGTGAATGCTGACGTACCTTTTGAAGTTCTTGAACAAGTTCTTTCTCCAAAATGGAATAAATTATTCCACAGGGGATCTGATAGCGTGATGTTGGCTTGACTGGATAATAATTCAACCTTATAAATGATTACAGCTCTCTTTAATTTGTGAATATTCATATTTCATCTCAATGTAATGCTTTGATCTTAATTCTCACCTGGAGCAAACACACACACACACACACACACACAGCTAAAGCTTTCAGTTAAATCACACATTGGATGGGCATAGTGTCTATTCCTGCTTATTAATGAGCTGTGTATGCATTATGCACTCAGTCTTTTGGAGATGGCGTCTCTGGAGCCTTTTAAGAGGTCAGTGTTCAAAGAACAAACACCTTTTGATGTTAAAGGGACTTACGAACGAGTGGGTCATTAAACCCGCACAATTTCTCTTAGGGTTTTGTGATCACATGTGGAACAACTGATGGATGTGTGTGTGTGTGTGTGTGTGTGCACACTCAAGGACATGCTAGAAAATGTGAGAGAGCTCGTGTTGTTTGTAAACTTGTATAAATATCAATAGCTATAAAAAGAAAGAAAGAAAGAAAGAAAGAAAGAAAGAAAGAAAGAAAGAAAGAAAGAAAGAAAGAAAGAAAGAAAGAAAGAAAGAAAAACTCCAAACTGTAATAATTAATAAGACATCACAGAGAGAGAGAGAGAGAGAAAGAGAGAGAGAGAGAGAGTGAAATGTTTAATGACTTCAGTTGCTGACTGAGTAGAACTCATTCTAAACAATAACAATCACAGCTGGAACATCTGGTGTACTGTCAGAATTTTAACAATTTAACATAAATATGTAGATACTAGATGAAGAAAGAAGAAGAAGGAAAGAAAGAAAATTAGAGGAAGAAGAAGAGAAGGAAGTAGAAGAAGAAGAAGAAAAGGGGGGGAGATTTACGGAAGGAAGGAAGGAAGGACGGAAATTAGAAGAAGAAGAAGAAGAAGAAGAAGAAGGAAGTGAAAGAATTAGAAGAAAAAGAAGAAGTATTAGGAGAAGAACTGAAGAGCACTTTAAGGTTTCTACACAAAAGCCTCCAAACTGCTTTCATGTCCTTTTCATTTGAACCCTTAAAGGTTTAACCCTTGAAGAACCCTTGAAGAACCCTTGAAGAACCTTTTTGTGTGTACACGTGGATCAGAGTGAGGAACACCCTCCATGTAAGAGCTGGTTATTCCGTGTGAGGAGATGGAGCTATGGATCTAAACTCCTTGCACCTTTAAATTCCACACAGATTTATGTATGAATCTCAACGAGACACACAGTGTAGAAACATCTGAACGGTGAAGATGGCTCCAGGTCCACACTTTGTGCCTCACAGGACATGTGGATGTCACACACGTCGGACAGGATTTATAGATGTAATAGAGCGGTATTAGAGTGGGATCAGGATGATCTGATCAGGATAAAGGGAACGTCGTCTGAGGAACGTGTGTGGAATGAGATGATAATCAGATAAAAAGCTCTTCAGTGGAAAAGGCATGAGTATACAGCAGCAGTTTAATGGTCTATTTATGCATGAGGTCATCATCGTGAGACACATCTGGTGAGAGATCCCTCTGTATTTCGCACGGCACTGGCAGGAGCTTTAACGGGAATTTGAATGGAATGAATTAATACAGTATTCCGTCTGACACGTGGACGCTCTCACCACCTGATCCTCAGAGTCAGGAAAACCACAGGATTTGATTGATCACCTCATTTCTCACACGGATTCTGGAATATTGTGGTGTAATTAAATGCCACAATCCGGACCTGCTGTTGACTTTAAATGTGAAAGTGGGCATGGCTTTAACCAGAAGTCCCTGAAAACACCGGAAAAAATCTCTAATTCATCACTAAGACACTTTCACAGCACTTATTTATTATTATCCAGGGGCGGGGCTATAAATAAGCTCAATTTATGACGTTAGAAGCATATCTGAAGTGGGCGTGGCTTGAACCGGAAGATTCTGAAAACATGGGAAAATATTCAAATTCATTTCCAAGACATTTTCCAAGCACTTTTTTAAAATTCTCAGCAATTCTAATTTATTATAATTATTCATGAGTGGGGCTTCATATAAGCTCTATTTCATTTATTTATTATTTTTTCAGGGGTGGGGCTGTGTATAAGCTCAATTTATGATGTCAAACACATATGTAAAGTGGGCGTGGCTTGAACCGGAAGATTCTGAAAAGCTGGGAAAATCTCTAATTCATCTCTAAGACATTCCGTCAGCAAATTATATGCAAAAGAAATGGAGGTCAACATGGTACCCAGAAATGTCACGCTACACAACACGAGCACTAAGCTGGACAGCTAGGCAAATTAGTTAACACTGATAATACATGAAATCATGGTTGTTATGGCAACTGAACGTATACGTATCTGCTAAGAAAATCCAACTTGTACATACTGTTTCAAACAAATCCAATCTAAATAGCTAGCATTTAACGAGCTGGCTAGTTTCTCAGCATGGTGCGAGTGTGTTTTTCCTCATTTGCATACTCATGCATATTCATAGCCTGTGTTGTGTTCTAGTCTCCGCCCTCGCCACTCACCCACAATCTCGCTGGACTCCTTGTTGTAGAGTTTTTTATTCCAGTAGAGAATCCTCAGGAAGGGAAAGGAGGTCAGCAGCACCAGGCAGATGCCCAGAAACATGTAGCCTGTAAACGCAGCAAAATCCAGTCCCTGAGGAGGAGGAGGAGGAGGAGGAGGAAAAGACAGCAGGAAAGACAGAATGAGTGTAAACGTGTGTTAAAAAACATCTGGTGCTTTTTCTAAACTAAACCAAACCAGATATCAAACATTTACATGAACATCTACATGAAGAGGCCATTTTGACTGATGCTGTAACCGACCAATCAGAAACGAGGAGAAACTTCTGGATCATTTCTAACAGCTGAGAGCCAATCAGATTGCAGTTTTCCAGATCCTGAATCTTTCAGCCAGAAAAAGTGAACCAATTCAAACTGACGGGTTTCTCTGCAGTGAAACAGCGGCATGGTCTCCGCCACGAGCACTTCTACCTCATCATAGGACAGGCATAACCATGTCATAAGCTCTCATAACGGTTTACGTCACCATTACTCTTAAACTGATGGCATGACAGTCAGGATATGCTTCATGACAGACCTTATAATAGATACTGTACATGAGTGAGAAAAAAATGCCGCTTTATGATTGGCTGACTGCAAGAACATGCCCCTTCAAAGGGCGTGTTTCTTTTTGTTTTCTTATATGAAACCTTTAATAGGAAGAAAGGAAGGAGAAGAAGAAGAAGAACAACAACAACAACAACAAGAAGAGCAGGGAGGGAGGTAGGGACGAAGGAAGGAAGGAAGGAAGGAAGGAAGGAAGGAAGGAAGGAAGGAAGGAAGGAAGGAAAAGAAGAAGAGGAGGAGGGATGGAGGAATGGAGGGAGGAAGGAAAGAAATAAGGAAGAAGAACAAGAAGAAGAAGAAGAAGAAGAGCAGTGATGGAGGGAGGGACGGAGGAAGGAAGGAAGGCAGGAAGGAAATTATAAGAAGAAAAAATAAAACTTTCTGAACAAAAGCCTCCAACAAACTGCTTTCATGTCACTGTTTCAAACAGAACCTCTCTGATTGGCTGACTGCAAGAACACGCCCCTTCAAGGGTTTTTTTCTGTTTTCTTGTATGAACTCTTTAATAGCTTTTTCAGAGGGAAAAACCAACAAGCCTGAACAACACTACATTTTTAAAAAGTTAAAGAAGTAAAAACCAAAAAATGATTCAGTATTCAGTTCAAATCAGTGGCGAACCTTAATAAAGCCTTTATAAACTTCGACTAAATACTGCAACACTGCTGCTGAGAACACCACAACACTGTACTCCCTACAGAGCAAAAAGAAACACCAGCATTTTATTATAGCTTAGAATAACAAAAATGTTTACAAGGTGATCAGGAACAGCGCAGAAAGGATTTATGAATCCAGAGTCTGGAGTTATGAACGCTTTACATAACCCACACCACTGGAGCGGGTCAATCACCTGCTGCGCTCACCAACGGCATGCTGATTATCCTCGTTATGAGAGAGCTCACACACCTCGTTACAGCATCAGGACACGCGGGAATAGCCGATTTGTACGTTAGAGCTTCGTAGCTGCTCTGTGAAGCTTTAGGACGACATTTAGACTTCCTTAAACAATGTATTTGGGGGGGGGTGAAAACTTTTTTTTATTTTTTTGAATATATAAATAATTTAGATCGTTCAAGTTGTAAAATAAAGAAAATAAAGAAAATCAATATGCATAATATTTAAAATATTAAATCCAACCATAAGGTTGTAAAGTCATAAGCTTTTTTTTTTTTTTTTAAAGAATTTCGATCAGTGGGGGATGGGAGGTCAGGGGTGAAACTTTTGCATGTGCAAAAATAAAAACATTAAATTAATTAATTAATTAATTAATTTAGTACAATTTTTGCACTTGCAAAAAAAATTTAAATCCCTAACTTAATTTCTCTGAATATATATAAATAATTTCCGATCGCTCAAATCATCAAATATAAAAAGTAACGTCAATAGTGGCATCATGAACTGCACACGAGCAGTAATAACCATCTTAGGTCAAAATGAACATGCTGATGATTTTAATTTGTTTTCCCCACCTCCCGTGTGGCCATGCCCCTACAGTTTAACCCACATAGCGTAACAAATACAACAGCTAGCATGCTAGTACTTCCTGTAGGTATGTTCCACAGAGCTACACAAAAGCTTGTGTTTTATTTATTTCTAATGGCACTTCTATTGAAATGTGATCAAGCTTTTCATTTTAACTTCCATCAATACGCTTTATCACCCATTCCCATCTGGATGCCGCCAAATGAACCTGACAGAAACACACACTGCGGTATTGAAGATATTTTACGCTCTGATGAATGCGCTGATTTATATGCGGCGCGCGGCGCGCGACGTGCAACACGAACACCAGCCCGAAAAACCTCAATAAAAAAAAAGCAGAAGCAAAAAGCCAGGTCTTCTCCGTCTGCTGAGGAATGAATGTAGAAGATAAGAAGAGGTGATGAAGGGGCAAAACAAGATAGCACCATCTCTCTCTCTCTCTCTCTCTCTCTTTCCGGAGCATAATGCTAACATATCAGGCTACAGATAAGCCTTAAGATACAACAATGTGGTCTGGTGAGTCCTTGAGACGAGGAAAGTTTTTTCTGCAGAAAGAGGATGAGTTGTGCTGCAAGTGTTTAGACGAGAGAGAGAGACAGAGGGGGGGCAGGGGGAGGGAGGCGGAGGAGAGGTGGGGGGGTCAGAGAGAGACAGAGAGAGAGAGAGAGAGAGAGAGAGAGAGAGACAGAGGTGGGGCAGGGTAGGGAGGCGGAGGAGAGGTGGGGGGGTCAGAGAGAGAGAGAGAGAGAGAGAGAGAGAGAGAGAGAAAGAGAGAGGGAGAGGGAGGGAGAAAGGGAGAGAGAGAGAGAGACAGAAAGAGACAGGGGGAGAGACAGAGAGAAGGAGGGGAGTGAAGGAGCAAGAGAGAGGAAGAGAGAGAGAGAGAGAGAGAGAGAGAGAGACAGAGGGAGAGAGAGAAAGACAGACAGAGGGACAGAGGGAGGGGGATCAGAGAAAGAGAGAGGGAGTGAAGGAGTGAGGAAGAGAGGGAGAGAGAAAGACAGAGAGAGAGAGAGAGAGAGAGAGAGAGAGAGAGGAAATCTGGTGTATAGTGACCTCTACAGGAGACATGGAGAAGAAGATCATCATCGTCATCATCTCACACGCTGTTAGAGATCGCATTAAAATCTTGCCTATAAAAATCCTCTAATAGACTGCGTGTGTATCTCTGTGTGTGCGTGTGTGTGTGTGCGCGTGTGTGTGTGTGTGTGTGTGTGCGCATGTGTGTGTGATGTCAGATCACATCATCAATCAGCGCCATCCATAACATTTCCTCCTTCAGAAAACAGCAAAAAGTCACAGAATTTTCAGCCTGAGTCTGAGGTCATTAAAGGTCATTAGATCTGTTCATTAACCATTCATTAATGAAGCTGTGCTGTGCCTCCTCTGATACACACACACACGGATACACACACACAGAGATACACACACAGATACACATACACACACACAGACAGATACACACACACACACAGATACACATACACACACACACAGATACACACACATACACACACACGGATACACACACACAGAGATACACACACAGATACACATACACACACACAGACAGATACACACACACACACACAGATACACATACACACACACACAGATACACACACACACACATACACACACACGGATACACACACACAGAGATACACACACAGATACACATACACACACACAGACAGATACACACACACACACAGATACACATACACAGAGATACACACACAGATACACACACACACACAGACAGATACACACACACACAGATACACATACACACACAGATACACATACACAGAGATACACACATACACAGACACACACACAGAGATACACACATACACAGACACACACACAGAGATACACACACAGATACACATACACACACACAGACAGATACACACACACACACAGATACACATACACAGAGATACACACACAGATACACATACACACACACAGACAGATACACACACACAGATACACATACACACACACAGATACACACACACAT
>NC_080720.1:2258351-2280851 GCF_019097595.1 Hemibagrus wyckioides
TTCTCACCTCACACGTGGATCAGAGCTTCTCACCTCACATGTGGATCAGAGCTTCTCACCTCACACGTGGATCTCACCTCACGCATGGATCAGATCTTCTCACCTCACACGTGGATCTCACCTCACACGTGGATCAGAGCTTCTCACCTCACATGTGGATCAAAGATTCTCACCTCACGCGTGGATCAGATCTTCTCACCTCACACGTGGATCTCACCTCACACGTGGATCAGAGCTTCTCACCTCACACATGGATCTCACCTCACACGTGGATCAGAGCTTCTCACCTCACACGTGGATCTCACCTCACACATGGATCTCACCTCACACGTGGATCAGAGCTTCTCACCTCACACGTGGATCTCACCTCACACGTGGATCAGAGCTTCTCACCTCACATGTGGATCAAAGATTCTCACCTCACACATGGATCAGATCTTCTCACCTCACACGTGGATCAGATCTTCTCACCTCACATGTGGATCAAAGATTCTCACCTCACACATGGATCAGATCTTCTCACCTCACACATGGATCAGATCTTCTCACCTCACACATGGATCAGATCTTCTCACCTCACACGTGGATCAGAGCTTCTCACCTCACACGTGGATCTCACCTCACACGTGGATCAGAGCTTCTCACTTCACACATGGATCAGATCTTCTCACCTCACATGTGGATCAAAGATTCTCACCTCACACATGGATCAGATCTTCTCACCTCACACGTGGATCAGAGCTTCTCACCTCACACATGGATCTCACCTCACACATGGATCAGAGCTTCTCACCTCACACATGGATCAGATCTTCTCACCTCACACGTGGATCAGATCTTCTCACCTCACACGTGGATCAGATCTTCTCACCTCACACATGGATCAGATCTTCTCACCTCACACATGGATCAGATCTTCTCACCTCACACATGGATCAGATCTTCTCACCTCACACGTGGCTCAGAGCTTCTCACCTCACATGTGGATCAGAGCTTCTCACCTCACACGTGGATCAGAGCTTCTCACCTCACACATGGATCAGATCTTCTCACCTCACACATGGATCAGATCTTCTCACCTCACACGTGGCTCAGAGCTTCTCACCTCACATGTGGATCAGAGCTTCTCACCTCACACGTGGATCAGAGCTTCTCACCTCACATGTGGATCAGAGCTTCTCACCTCACACGTGGATCTCACCTCACGCATGGATCAGATCTTCTCACCTCACACGTGGATCTCACCTCACACGTGGATCAGAGCTTCTCACCTCACATGTGGATCAAAGATTCTCACCTCACGCGTGGATCAGATCTTCTCACCTCACACGTGGATCTCACCTCACACGTGGATCAGAGCTTCTCACCTCACACATGGATCTCACCTCACACGTGGATCAGAGCTTCTCACCTCACACGTGGATCTCACCTCACACATGGATCTCACCTCACACGTGGATCAGAGCTTCTCACCTCACACATGGATCAGAGATTCTCACCTCACACGTGGATCAGATCTTCTCACCTCACACATGGCTCAGAGCTTCTCACCTCACACGTGGATCAGATCTTCTCACCTCACACGTGGATCAGAGCTTCTCACCTCACACGTGGATCAGAGCTTCTCACCTCACACGTGGATCAGAGCTTCTCACCTCACATGTGGATCAAAGATTCTCACCTCACGCGTGGATCAGATCTTCTCACCTCACACGTGGATCTCACCTCACACGTGGATCAGAGCTTCTCACCTCACACATGGATCTCACCTCACACGTGGATCAGAGCTTCTCACCTCACACGTGGATCTCACCTCACACGTGGATCAGAGCTTCTCACCTCACATGTGGATCAAAGATTCTCACCTCACACATGGATCAGATCTTCTCACCTCACACGTGGATCAGATCTTCTCACCTCACATGTGGATCAAAGATTCTCACCTCACACATGGATCAGATCTTCTCACCTCACACATGGATCAGATCTTCTCACCTCACACATGGATCAGATCTTCTCACCTCACACGTGGATCAGAGCTTCTCACCTCACACGTGGATCTCACCTCACACGTGGATCAGAGCTTCTCACTTCACACATGGATCAGATCTTCTCACCTCACATGTGGATCAAAGATTCTCACCTCACACATGGATCAGATCTTCTCACCTCACACGTGGATCAGAGCTTCTCACCTCACACGTGGATCTCACCTCACACGTGGATCAGAGCTTCTCACCTCACACGTGGATCAGAGCTTCTCACCTCACATGTGGATCAAAGATTCTCACCTCACACATGGATCAGATCTTCTCACCTCACACATGGATCAGATCTTCTCACCTCACACGTGGATCAGAGCTTCTCACCTCACACGTGGATCTCACCTCACACGTGGATCAGAGCTTCTCACTTCACACATGGATCAGATCTTCTCACCTCACATGTGGATCAAAGATTCTCACCTCACACATGGATCAGATCTTCTCACCTCACACGTGGATCAGAGCTTCTCACCTCACACGTGGATCTCACCTCACACGTGGATCAGAGCTTCTCACCTCACATGTGGATCAAAGATTCTCACCTCACACATGGATCAGATCTTCTCACCTCACACGTGGATCAGAGCTTCTCACCTCACACGTGGATCTCACCTCACACGTGGATCAGAGCTTCTCACCTCACACGTGGATCAGAGCTTCTCACCTCACACATGGATCTCACCTCACACGTGGATCAGAGCTTCTCACTTCACACATGGATCAGATCTTCTCACCTCACACGTGGATCAGAGCTTCTCACCTCACACGTGGATCTCACCTCACACGTGGATCAGAGCTTCTCACCTCACACGTGGATCAGAGCTTCTCACCTCACACGTGGATCTCACCTCACGCATGGATCAGATCTTCTCACCTCACACGTGGATCAAAGATTCTCACCTCACGCGTGGATCAGATCTTCTCACCTCACACGTGGATCAGAGCTTCTCACCTCACACATGGATCTCACCTCACACGTGGATCAGAGCTTCTCACCTCACACGTGGATCTCACCTCACACGTGGATCAAATCTTCTCACCTCACACGTGGATCAAAGATTCTCACCTCACGCGTGGATCAAATCTTCTCACCTCACCTGTGGATCTTACCTCAAACGTGGATCAGAGATTCTCACCCCCCCACACACACACACCTAATATGAAGGCAGCTTTAAGCAGAAACTTTCATCAGCATCCAGCTCTAGAGATGAAAGCTCGCTCTCTCTCTCTCTCTCTCTCTCACACACACACACACACACACACAAACACACACACACAAACACACACACACACAAACACACACACACAAACACACACACACAAACACACACACACAAACACACACACAAACGCCTTTTGTCATCATCTCCATCTGAGTTTTGTGCTTCACTCAATTCCAAGCACTTAAACACACATTAATATAAACACCTCGTTTCTGATCTCAGGTAATTACACTCACACACTCACACACACACACACACACACTTCCTGTTGCCTGTGGCGGGGTCAGAATGGGGTCGTCTCTCAGGGTTATAAACGGCTCTGTCACCTCCACTGCCCCGGAGTCACGCGGCGAGTAAATTCACCTCGCTGTTAAATGACCGATAAATCAGAATAAAGCTCTGAACTCTGAGCATAAACTGTACATCAAACCCCGCCCCACACACACACACACACACACACACACACACACACACTCACACACACACACACACACACTCACACACACACACACACACACACACACACACACACACTCACACACACACACACACACACACACACATATTCTAACTTGCTTTTTATTTCTAGAAAAACTTCTAAGAAATCCATAAGACGATATTAAACTACAACACTATATATATATAAATAAATAATAGAATACTAATAGAATACTATTACTATATACTATACTACTAATTATATACACTATATTGCCAAAAGTTTTGGGACGTCTGCCTTTACATGCACATGAATGTAATATGGAGTTTTTACAGCTAGAACAGCTTCAACTCTTCTGGGAAAGATTTCCACAAGGTTTAGGAGTGTGTTTATGGGAATTTTTGACCGTTCCACTAGAAGAGCATTTGTGAGGTCAGACACTGATGTTGGATGAGAAGGTCTGGCTCTCAGTCTCCACTCTAATTCATCCCAAAGGTGCTCTGTGGGGTTGAGGTCAGGACTCTGTGCAGGCCAGTCAAGTTCCTCCACACCAAACTCACTCATCCATGTCTTTATGGACCTTGCTTTGGTCACTGGTGTGCAGTCATGTTGGAACAGGAAGGGGTCATCCCCAAACTGTTCCCACAAAGAGCATGAAATTGTCCAAAATGTCTTGGTAAGAGTTCCTTTTACTGGAACTAAGGGGCGGAGCCCAACCCCTGAAAAACAACACCTGAACTCAATGATTTGGGTCAACCAATACTTTTGGCAAGGCAGTGTAAAAATGCTGTAAATAAAATTTCATATTTGAGTAAAATATTTCAATGATCCACAGTGGAGGTTAATATGAAGCTCATATGAAAGTAGACACTCAGGACTTTAAGAATTTGTAGTGTTTCAGAAGGATTTCTGTTTTTAGCCGACTAGCGGTGATATATATTTAAAAAAACAAAAACAGTTCATTTAACTCCACAGAAATATTTGTATCTTCAAAGTAAATGTTGATCTCAAACCCATTCCTGCTCTCTGAGATGTTCTCCAAGTGCTTGTTCATCTAAAAAGCAGCTCAGATTTCATCTTCAACCAGGAAAATTCTGTGTAAGGTTCTCCAACAGAGGGAAAAACACACATCTAACACACACTGAAAGCCGACAGACTCAACACCGCAGCCTGAACATCATTCAGTTCTTTATACTGATTGAAAATCTCCATTTCTGTTGCTTTGGGGTTAAAAATGTTCAAAATCCTTGAGTTGTTGTTTTTACTTTTAGAGTAAAAGTTACTTTTAATGAATTCTACATTCTTCATCACTGTGGAACTGCATTTAATGTTTATTCTCTCCATCAAGGACGTTCATGATGAAATAATGTTTACTCTTAAAACCTTCGTTCTGTCCTTCAAACTGTTCTTCTCAAATGATGAACCAATTAACGAAACCCTCATTTATTTCTTTTCTTCATTAAAGATCATCCGTCTTTATTCACCCCAGCGCCCACACTGAAACCGTATTTTAGTAAAACCCTCACTCGCTTCTCTTGGATTTTGCCGATGATTTATTCAGGACGAGACGCCAGAAGGATAAAAACAAAATGTTCAGGTGAGTTAGCTTAAATTTGGTGAATTTGCTAGCTAGATTTGTTTCTTTTCGCTAATGATGACTTAGCATTTATTCCAACAACAAAGTTATTAAACTTGACTGTATTAAAGTCACCATCACACCAAGTTCTGAGCAGAAGATTTATATAAAGATTTGATAAATATGATTACAGAAAAATTGGATTGTACCATTTTATCAACAACTTTGTAGATTAAACTTAAGTTATATTAAGTAAGATATTTAATAGTAAAATATCTAACAAAAAAATGAATGGTTTAGAAGTCTTATTTTTAATTTATAATACTCTTGTTATTATTATTATCATTATTATTATTAGTATTAGTATTATACCTTCTTGCGCAGGTCTTGGTTGGAGACGATGATGACGTTGGGGGGATCTCCGACCGCCGTTGCAGCTCCGCCGATGTTGGTGAAGACGACCTCTGCGATCAGGACGTGTCTGGGGTCTAAATTCAGCACCTCACATAATCTGTATTCAAACACACACACACACACACACCTATATCAAACACCTGGGGACAGGAAACAGAATGTCTAATAATGAACGTAATTTTTTGGTGATGAATCATTACAGAGATAGAGAAAGAGAGAGAGAGAGAGAGAGAGAGAGAGAGAGAGAGAGAGAGAGAGAGAGAGAGAGAGAGAGAGAGAAAGAGAGACAGACAGAGAGAGAGACAGAGAGGCAGAGAAAAACAGACAGAAAGAGAAACAGACAGAAACAGACAAACAGACAGACAGAGAGAGACAGAAAGACAGAGAGAGAGACAGAGAAAGACAGACAGAGACAGAGAGTGAGAAAGAGAGACAGACAGACAGAGACAGAAAGTGAGAATAGAGAGAGAGAGACGTCTGACAGTCAGACAGACATAGGGAGGGAATGTCAGAGACAGACAGAGAATGAGACAGAGACAGACACACAGACAGACAGATGGACATACATAGGGAGGCAGAGACAGACACAAACACACAAACACACTTAGACATAGGGAGGGAGAGACAGACAGAGGTGTTTTTCCTCTGTAGCATTAATGCCAGTCATAATATTACAAAAAGGCAGTTTATAAATAAATTTAAGAAAAAAAGAAAAAAAAAATCTCATCAGTAACAACAACAACAACAACAACAAAGAGAGGAAGGAGGACAGAACCGAGGCGGAGTTCTTCATCAGGGTTCCCTCATTACTGCGAGTGTGAAGATGAAGATGATCCAGTCATTAGCCCTGATAAATCACATTCAGTATTTGCATAGGCAAATCACCTCTTCAACTGTTCCCTGTTCCTGATCTGTCACATTCCTGTGTGTGTGTGTGTGTGTGTGTGTGTTTGTTCATCCCCAAGAGTTCATTACAAATCTCATCCATATTTAAACGCTCAGTCCTTTGACGTGTGTGTAGATGCAGTTAATGATGTGTGTGTGTGTGTGTGTGTGTGTGTTTCAGAGAGAGTTGTGTATCTCGTGATCGTGTTTATGCATGAAATCTATCGTCTTTATGAGGAACACAGCTAAACTCCACGCTGCTGAACCTCACAAACATCTACAGGAATACAAATAATCACAGGATTTTATAAACACTGAGGAGACAGACAGACAGAGAGAGAGAGAGAGAGAGAGAGGGACAGACAGAGAGAGAGAGAAAAAAGGGACAGACAGAGAGAGACAGACAGACAGACAGGCAGAGAGACAGACAGACAGACAGAGACAGAAAGAGAGAAAGATAAAGAGACAGAGACACAGACAAAGAAAGAGAGAGACAGACAAAGACAGACAGAGAGAAAGAAAAAGAGAAAGAGGAAAGAGTCTCACACACAGGCAGACAGACAGAGACAGAAAGACAGAGAGAGAGAGAGAGAGAGAGAGAGAGAGAGAGAGAGAGAGAGAGAAAGCATCTGGAAAACAAGTAGATCTCAGAAATGAGTTTAAAACGTCTTAAAGAGCGTGTAGAGTGACATTAATTTAAAAATAATAATGATTATGGTATGGATTAAATCTTATTTAATTAAAAATAAAACAGATTTTATATTGTTATTTTTTAAGAGTATTATTATCAGAAATATTCCACTGAAACCTTTAGTAATTTTTAAAATTATTTTTATTGTAAAATATGTACTAATAAATAAATAAATACTTTTTATTCATTCATTCATTTTTTATTCACAGTAATTATAAAATAATAATGTCTGGAATTTTTCTTTAGTATTTATTTTTATTTTTACTGTAATATACACTATAGTTTTTAAAGAATACATATTTTTAAATCTAATATTTTTCATAATTAAAAATATTTATAAAAAAAATCTTTTTTCATGCAAAATATAATTAGTATTATTCCTAATAAGACCATATTATAAATAAAAACAAAATATTTTACTATTTATAAAGTGTAAATATATTTTTTAATTTAAAAAAATATTTAAATTATTTTGCATAAGAATAAGATAGTAAATTAACAAAACTATTTATTTATGTATTTTTAATTTTTTGTAATAAGTTTTATTTTCATTTGTTTTTTCATTTCTTAAAAAAAATGCTATTTATAAAGTATGAAATAAATATTCAAAAAATATTGAAATAAAATTTGCATAAGACTGAGATAATAAATTACTGAACTTAATTTACTGAATTTAATGAGTTTTATTTTTTTATGATTTCTTAACAAAAATTCCTATTATTATTATTATTATTATTATTATTATTATTATTATTACTACATAATTCTAGCTTTCTTTGCTTCTAACTTTAACTTTATTTAAACTTCTAAAATCCATAAGACAATGATATTAAACTATAACACTATTAAATCTAGGATAAATAAAATGATTATATTATTTTAAAAAATAATTAATTCATATATATATATATATATATATATATATATATATATATATATATATATATATATACATATATATATATACCTATATATACATATATATTCTTTTTTTCTTTTTTTTTTTAGGTAGGTGACCATTTTCTCCGTACCTGATGGTGACGGGGGTGAAGAGCATCATGGTGGTGACGTTATCGAGGAACGCGGACAGAATGGCGGCGATGAGACACAGGATGATGATCATCGGCCAAACTCGTCCTCTGGACAGCTGATACGCCTGTGCAGCAAACACCCCTCATCAACAATTACAGAAAACTCTGAATTCTTTAAGGAAATAAATGTAGACTTGAAATAAACATGAGTGTAAAAAGGTCAGCGGAAGAGCAACAGATAAACAGAGAGGAAACTCAGCTTACATGATCATCACATGTTTCAGATTCATTTACAGATTTCATTTCTCCAAATATAATGCTATGGGGGTTTAGCCAGAGAAAAAAAAGTTCAGAGTTCCTATAGTAACAGCTCATTCAGGGGGACTGTGAGGAGGACACACAACATAAACAACAGTGTAGAGATATCGTAAGGAGAACTTTGTCCAGAGATTTCTGAAATGTTCAATACAGAGGAGTTTTCTGGTCTGGCCTCGCCTGCATACTTTATATACGCATCAGTAGACGCCACATCAGAGCCAAAACATCCTTCCACAAGATTCTACATCCAACTGTTAGCTATTTCATGCAAAGAGACTTTAAACATCTAATTTTTCATAAGTAAAAATATTTATTACATACATTATTTTTGAAACAAAAATAATTCTTATTTTTAATATTTTTATTTTTTAAATTATTTTTATTATTTCATATTTTTTAATACATTATTTTTATACAAAAATATTTTGTTTTTTTATTATTTAATTATCAATAATTTAATTTTATTATTTTTCTCATTTTATTATTTAATATATATTTTTTACATAATTATTTTTATATAAAAATAATCAGTATTTTTAATAAGACCAATTCCATATTGAAATAGAAAAGACAATATATTTTAGTATTTGTAAAGTATCAATATTTTTTTTTGAAAATTCAAAAATTTTTTAAACTTTATGCATAATAAAACTATGATATTAAATTAATAAACCTATCTATAAGGTTTCTAATCACCAGGTTTCCAAGGGTGTCCAATGTTTAGCAATTTCAGGCACAGAGACTTTAAGCACATAATTTTTATTATATAATTTAAAATATTTACAAAATAAATTATTTAAAAAAATATTATTTTTTTAATATTATGACTAATACATTATTCAAATAAAAAACACAAAATATTTTACTATTTGTTAAAAAATATTAAAATTATTATATATTATAATGCAATATTAATATAATAATAATAATAATAATAATAATAATAATAATAATAATAATAATAATAAAATATTACATATTAATGAATAAAAAATAGAATAAAAAACATTTTGCATAATAAAACTATGATATTAAACCTATACTATTAAACCTATTCATAAGGTGTCTAATCACCAGGTTTCTACATCAAATGATTAGCAATTTCATCCTCAGAGGCTTCAAACACACCGACCAATTAGCTCGGTTTCTCTTCAGAAGCTCCGCCCTCATCTTGATTGTTGTCATGAACCACAGTATAAAATCTTAAATTCAGTTTAGAAGTGTACTCATTGAGAAAATCCAGAGCTTTCACTAAGTTTGGCAGTGGATTTTAGGATTTAAAATAATAAAGGTAAGAGTAGTGAAAGGCAGCGTCACGGGATGAGCTGGAATTTAGTTTCTTCTTTCCTCACTGCACAGAGACTCAGCGCTCAGAATCGATATTTCTGGTCTTTTCCTTTGAAAGACTGAACACCGGGAGGGAGAATTTCTTCAAGTGCGTGTTGTAGGACTAAAGAATATTTCACACACACAGAGAGAGAGAGAGAGAGAGAGAGAGATGGGCTTGTGTGATGCGGTCGCCATGGAAACGCTTCATATCTGTCTGTCTGTTTGGCGTCGTTCTAATCGAGAAGCATCACGGTTGCTGCGACAATCCACCTGTGATGTCACATCTCTCAAATTAAACTTGATCCACACACACACACACACACACACACACACACACACACACACCAGGATTTCATCATCAAGTCATTTCTGACAGATTTAAATTTTCAATAAAAAAAAAAAGATGCCATGTCCTGGTAATCTGTGGTGAACGCGTCAGGTTTAAATCCGGAACATTCTGAAAGGAAAAGATAGGGAATGATGCGTTTCCAGGTCTTTCATCATGTCTATCCCACTCTCCCTCTGTCGTTCCTACACGGTTCCAACCTTCAGAGCCGAGAGCTTCCGAGAGCCACGGATTCACCAGTCAGAGGGCACTGACTCGCCTGGATCAGAGGGAATTCTGGGAATTTATTTCAATCAAGTACAAACACAAAGCTTGTGATTTCGACGGTTTATACCATCGCACATCGTCACCTCCTTCATCGCTTGTTTAACTCCAGATATTTTTGACAAATTTAGATTAGGTTTAGATCTATCACTGCTTTAACAATTTTGGGGTTTAAACTGATTATTTGCCTATATTTTTTACACATTACTTTTACAGGTTTTTCAATTATTATTACTATTTTTGATATTCCTATATTTTTTATATTATTTTATAATTATTATCAATAATAATAATAATATCAGTTATTATTAGTGTATTAAATTGTATTTATTAACTCACTTTTTATTATATATTTTTATATTTTATATATAATTATTTTGTTCCTTCTGTTACTGCTTATATCTTTTTACCTGTATAAAATATATTATTATTATTATTATTATTATTATTATTATTATTATTTTAGCATTTCATTGTTTTTGCACAGAAATTGAACTGAAACTGGAGAAAAAAACTCACCTTTACAGCACAATAATCAAAAAAGCCAGTCTCTGAAAAAATGGCCACCAAAATCATCTGAAAGAGAGAAGAAAAAATGTCCAAATCTGAACGTTTTGAGACTCAGGTGTTTCTCGTATATTCTGAGAGTATTTCAAAAAAATTACAATTGTAAATTACTTAAAAACAATATGAAAAAAAAAAAATATATATATATATATATATATACAGACTACTAGTCAAAAGTTTGGACACACCTTCTAATTCAATGTTTTTTGTTTAGGGATTTATTTTCTACATTCTAGAAGAATCCTGGAGATTTCAAAACTATGAAATAACACACATGGACTTCAGTAATCCATATGTAACGACAACAAAAAACAGTCAGTTGTTATTTTAAGACACGAAGGTCAGGTGTTCTGGAATAGTTCTTACAAGGACAGTATTGTCAAGTGCATTTACAAAACCCATCAAGCACCATGATGAAACTGTCTCACATGAAGACCCTCCCAGTAAAACAAGACCAAAACTGACCTCTGCTGCAGAGGAGAAGTTCATTTAGAGTGACCAGCCTCAGAAATCACCAATTAACAGCACCTCAGATTAGAGGCGTTATGAAGGCTTTACAGAGCATCAGTAGCAGACATATCTCAATATCAACTGTTCAAAGGACATTATTGTGGATTTCGGCCGCCTTCAGCATTGTTTTACAATGTAGAGAGAAATAAACATCAGGAAACACCATGGGATTAGAAGGTGTGTCCAAACTTTTGACTGGTAGTGTATATATAAATATATATATAAATTTATAATTAATCCACAGGAAAATATAATTTCAAAACATTTTACTATTTTATAAAAATGAATCGATGTTTCTTTTAATTTAACCTTTAATTTTTACTCAATTTTTAATTGTTATGATAATGTTTTATATAAATCTAACATCATTCTAAAAATTATGAACATTTTGGGAAAGCCTTTTCTGATATCTTTCTAATCAGAGACAGAAATAAACAGTTTACTAATAGCTACAAAGTCAGATTTCTAATTTTTAAAAATCATAAATAATATATACACATATATATATATATATATTTAAACTACAGTCTGTTTTAATGTTTCCCTCTATCTTAGTGTGTGTGTGTTTATGAAGGAAATGTATTTGCATAAATTGACAAACATATCGGTAAATCTGCTGTTTACAAAAATTAAAAATATATACTTTGGCATGATGTGATGGCAAAGTGGGTGGAGCTTAAAGCTTTAATACGGTGTAATAAAAACAGGAGAACCACTGATAGCGGAACAGACACTGCCATATTTTTATTTATATATTACTTAAGTTCATCTGATTAAAGCGATAATATTTATTTGCATTTTTGAAAAATAATGTACCGTTATATTTACGTATATATTTACATCGTTATAAAAGTATCTAAAAGTCTGTTCTGCTTCATTATATACTAAGGGTGCGTAAACTTTTGCACTCCACGCCACTATCAGTCGATGCTAGAGATAAAACATACACCACATGCTGCGATTCATTTCACTTTCACTCCAACCTTCCTTCATTTTCTTTCTTCTATTTCGTCTACAATGAAAGATCCTAATGTACATTGATTAGACGCGTTTGTTTCCATGGCGACGTAATGATCTAATAGCGTATGACGTGAGAGGTTGTGTTTTTGGAAGCTAAGTGGTTGTGGTTTTAACACATTAAAGAAAATCACATGTCAACTCACCAAGAAGAACTAAAAGAACTAAAAGAGGAAAAGAAAAGAAAAGAAAAGAAAAGAAAAGAAAAGAAAAGAAAAGAAAAGAAAAGAAAAGAAAAGAAAAGAAAAGAAAAGAAAAGAAAAGAAAAGAAAAGAAAAGAAAAGCAGTCTCTGGCTTGGTTAAACTCCATGCTGATCTCAGGCCTGCTGCAGGATTTACTTTAACCACTTACACTTAAACATGTAACTTTATTTGATCTAAAAAATTATTATATCGTACTAAATAATACACTTTACATCTACAGTGAATAAAAATAATATCATTATTTATTCATTAATTATTCATTAATTAATTATTCTGTTACAGGACTTAAATTATTCTAAATAATTTATAAAATTGCAAAAGAAATGTTTTATTTAAGTAAGTGAATCACTTGAGGAGTCATTTATTAATGTAAAATGTATAAATTAATTACTCTATGGAACTTTTATTAATGTAAATAATTCACTTAATAAGTCATTTATTAATGTAAATGAATCACTTGTGGAATCATTTATCGATGTAAGAGAATCATTTAATCAGCCATTTATTGATGTGAATCACTCAATGAGTCAGTGAGTCATTTATTAATGTCAGTGAGTCATTCAAGGAGACAATCAGTGACTCATAGAAAGGTTGGCGAGGGAACGACTGTTTAGAACTTGATTCCCAGACGTTACACAACATGTAATGTATGTTAAGTGTGTGTGTGTGTGTGTGTGTGCGTGGGGGGGGGGGGTAAAAGTGTGTTTGCTCACCATGCCAAACAACAAGGCCAACGTTTCAAAGTCGATCCACTCCACAACCGTCATCAGACTGGGCCTCTGCAAACACACACACACACACACACAAACAAACACACACACACACACAAACAAACACACCCACACAAAGTTAGTAATAATTTTATATTTTTTATTTTTAAACCCCAAAAAGTGGGAGAGACAAAAATATACATATAGACAGATAGATAGACAGACAGACAGATAGATAGACAGCTGGATAGATGGATGGATTAAATATTAATAAGGAAAGAAAAAGAGGCAAAAATTGAGTACTTAAAACATATAAAACAAAAAAAGAAACTTTAACTACAAAAAGTGAAAAATTATGTTCAATATTAAATGTTTATAAGGGAAAAAAAGAAAAAGGAAAACATGACATACTTTAAAAAACTTAAAATACAAAAAAGAAAAAAAACATGGAAAGAAAACGAAGAAAAATTGTAAAGAAAAAAAGATGTTAAATATTAAATATAATATTTAAATATAGATTCAATTAAAAGTTAAATATGAGAAAGTAATGTGAAAGACTGGTTTAAAAAAAGGCTTTCCATTTAAAATGAAAAAGAAAAAGAGAGTTCTTCTCCTCCTCCAGTCAGAGTTCTCCCTCCATCATTAGAGTGATATTACATCCTAATGTGGTCTAGAACACACCGATTCAGCTCGAGATTTTTTGTAAATAATGTATTATTCTAAACCCTGGCAGTGATTACAGCTCCATTCTCTGTTCACTGAAACACTCTCTAACACTACTCTCTGAGATGGCAGGGAAATTTATTCTCACTCTCCGCTAATCAGCGCTAATGACCGTCACTTCACTGCTAGTTAATTAAACACGCTCTCGGAGTCGGCCACTCTTTAACCCTCCAGAATCACGTCACCAAGGACGCTTTCAGGATTCCTGCTTCTAGGTTTTTAAAACAAAAAATAGAACTATTTTTGTCAAAAATAAAAAAATAAATAAATAATCAATTGTTTTTTAAACAGGATGTAGGGATGAATCAAATCACATGAATAGTTATTTATTAATGAGTGAATCACTCAAGGAATCATTTATTATAGTGAGTGACTCACTCAAGGAGTCATTTATTAATGTGAGTAAATCACCTATGGAATCATTTATTAATGAGAGTGAATTGCTCAGAGTAATTTATTAATGTGAGGGAATCACTTAAGGAGTCATTTATTAATGTGAGTGGATCACTCAAGGAGTAATTTATTAATGTGAATGAATCATTTAGGGAGTCAGTTATTAATGTGAGTGAATTAATCAAGGAATCATTTATTAATGTGAGTGAATTAATCAAGGAATCATTTTTTAATATGAGTGAATCACCCAAGAAATCTTTTATTAATGTGAGTGAATCACTCTAGCAGTCATTTATTAAGGTGAGTAAATCACTCAAAGAATCAGTTAATAATGTGAGTGAATCACACAAGGAATCATTTACTAATGTAAGTAAATCACTCAAGGAGCCCGTTATTAAGGGGGGTGAATCACTCTATCAGTCATTTATTAATGCTAGTCAATCACTCAGGGAGTCATTTATTAATGTGAGTGAATCACTCAAGGAGTCCATTTTTAAAGGGCGTGAATCACTCAAGGAGTCATTTATTAATGTGAATGAATCATCTATAGAATCACTTATTAATGTGAATGAATCACCTATGGAATTATTTATTAATGTGAGTGATTCACTCAAGGAATCGTTTATTAATGTGAGCAAATCTTTTGAGAAGACTTTTATTAATATGAGTGAATCTTAACGTAAATAAATTGCATGAATGATTTATCAGTGCAGCTAAATCACGTGACGAGTCATTTATTAATGTCAGGGGATCGCTTGAGGAGTCATTTATTAATATAAGTGAATCATATGAGAAGTCAGTTATTAATAATAATGTAATAATAATGAATGTAAACATGTTTTAGTGTGTAAAGATGAAGAAAACACAAACACATACGTCTCCAACATAGGCCAGAGCTGCCAGAGCGGCCAGTGATCCCAACATGGCCGCCAGAGTGCGATGGACAATCTGCAGGAAGACAAGAAGAACTCAGATTCAATCACTCAATCAGTTAATAAATGCCCTCTCTGAAAAAACTAATGATTTTTTTAAACTTCCTATATTTTTTAAAAATTTCCTTTTTTTTTTTTTTTTTATAAAATGGCACATTTGTTAGCATTTATAGCACTTCATCCATACACTCAAGGGCTCATTAAGGGTTCATTAAAGACATTAAGGGCTCTTATGGACTATTTAATTAAAGAAATTTATTGAAATTTCAACTTAAGAAATGTTTTCATATTTTGCTTATATTTAGATATTTACATATGGTTAGGACCCTGTTATGACACTGTAATTACAGTTAACTGTGCTTTATGTCATCTTAAACAAAACACTATGTCACTTGACTCGGGTGTTGTGTTATTAACACATTTCTTTTGTTAATTATGTAAAGCTGGCATTAACTCCTGAGTCAACTAAAATAGCATTTTGTTGACATAAGGTTGTTATGACACTGTTATGACAGTTATATGTAGTTACTCGGGACAAATTTAGAGACCGGTGTTGTCGTCTGTGACAGAAATTGCTCTAAAATTGCTCTAAAATCACTTGCTGTAACATTCTGATATAAGTGTTATTACCATCTTATGTCACTTGACTCAAGTATTATGTCAACTTGACAAGAAAAGTTGTGATGTTTGGATAAATAAAAAAAAACACTTCAAATCCTAGCAGAGAGAAGAGAAAAAATATAAAACTATTAAATAACATTGGACTGTAAATTGAAATAAACAGTTTACAGACAATAATGATGAAAGAAAGATGCCATAAATGGCTTATGTATGATTTATGCAGCCTTATAGTCATTCTTTTTAACCAAATAAATCTTCAGATAAAAAAATCTGTCACACATTTCAATTTAGAATTTCAAATTTCATCCACCTGGCTCGTCCACCTCGTTCCTTTATTTACCTTATTGATTTATCCTATTTATTAATATGAGTGAATCACTCAAGGAGTCATTTATTAATGTGAATGAATCACTAAAGGAGTCATTTATTAATGTTAGTGAATCGCTCAGGAACTCAGTTATTAATGTGAATGAATCATTTGAGAAGTCTTTTATTAATGTGAGTGAATCGCTCAAGGAGTCAGTTATTGATGTGAGTGAATCATTCAAGTAGTCAGTTATTAATGTGAGCGAATCACTAAAGGAGTCATTTATTAATGTGAGTGAACTGCTCCAGGAGTCAGTTATTAATTAATGTGAGTGAATCACTAAAGGAGTCATTTATTAATGTGAGTGAATCACTAATGGAGTCATTTATTAATGTGAGTGAATCACTACAGGAGTCATTTATTAATGTAAGTGAATCACTCAAGGAGTTATTTATTAATGTGAGTGAATTGTTCAATGAATCATTTATTAATGTGAGTGAATTGCTCAATGAATCATTTATCAATGTGAATGAATCATTTGAGAAGTCTTTTATAAATATGAGTGAATCACTCAAGGAGTCATTTATTAATGTGAGTGAACTGCTCCAGGAGTCAGTTATTAATTAATGTGAGTGAATCACTAAAGGAGTCATTTATTAATGTGAGTGAATCACTAATGGAGTCATTTATTAATGTGAGTGAATCACTCCAGGAGTGATGATGAAAAACAGAAGCTATAAACGGCTTATGTATGTTAACAGCCCTCTGGACATTCTTTTTGTCCAAATAAATCTTCAGATAAAAAAACTGTCACATATTTCAATTTAGAATTTCAACTTTCATCCATTTGGCTCATCCACCTCGTTCCTGTTATTTACCTTATTGATTTATCCTATTTATTTCCATCTTATCCTTTTCGGGGCCGAACCTCTGAGAGCCTCTGTGATTTTAAAGGAGCGCTGCTACACTGACTCACTGTGCTACTTTGAATGCTGCTCTGAAAAATGCTGCCTCTTTTAAGTTCTATCAAACACAATGGTCCTAAAAACACACTCTCTCTCTGCGCTTAAATCCAGAGGAGTCGCTCTCACACTGGCAGAATCACTATAATCATCCAAGATGGATGCCTCGTCACAAAGTGGCGTGTCACTCGCAAAAAAATGACGGCCTCAAGCACAATATCAGGGAGAAAAAAAACAGAAGTGTGGAGTGTTTTTCTCTCTCTTTTACAGAACAGCGTTTTGTGTGTGTGTGTGTGGAGGGGGGGATTCTTTCCTCTCACATCAAAACACTAAAATCCTAAAGAGAGCGCAAAATATCCAATCGTCCCCAGAATTCCACGCGAATCGCTTTAATCCCTTATTCCAGCAGATTTCTTGCAGGTCCTACATCATCATCCTCCTCCTCCTCCTCCTCCCAGCATCGTGTTCAGTGGTGAGATCGCTCTCTCCCGTTACTCATTACGGAGAATTTTCCTAGGTCATGAATATTCCATAAAGCCCCACGAAGCTGCTTAAAAGGTGTCTGGTGTAAGAAATTCCGCATGCATTATTTATGTGTCATTTAACTCACATCAATATTCATAAAATATTCAATGCTAAAGGTTTTCTCAGATTTGGAGCACTGCCTCATTTCCCAACAAATATCCGTATATTTTTATTTTAAAGCTGATTATACAACGCCTAGCTTCATGACACTACTTAGGGCGCTCATTATACACTTATTTATATTCATATTATTTGATACGATCATTATTTACACCACGGCGGTGTCGGGTTCAAGAGAAGAATTCGTGTAGCTTTTTTGTTGTTTATTTACAGTCCATTGCAAAAATATTCACTCTTCTTCTCGAAATTTGACGTCAGGTCATAAATCTACACAAAATAACCCACAATGCTGAATTAGGGTGAATAAATAATAACTTGTGAAAAGTATTCAATAATAATTGTATTTGTTTCTTTTTTTAATGTGCCTCTAGATTTATGCATAACGCTTTACACGTACATGGAGGCGGGGCTTATCGTATAGAAACAAATATAGGAGGTGGAGCTTTGTATATATGGATACAGTGAGGGAAAAAATGATTTGATCCCCTGCTGATTTTGTACGTTTGCCCTCTGACAAAGAAATGACCAGTCTGTAATTTTAATGGTAGGTTTATCTGAACAGTGAGAGACAGAATAACAACAAAAAAATCCAGAAAAACACATTTCAGAAAAGTTCTACATTGATTTGCATTTTACTGAGTGAAATAAGTATTTGACCCCTTTGCAAAACATGACTTAGTACTTGGTGGCAAACCCTTGATGGCAATAACAGACGTCAGACATTTCTTGTAGTTGGCCACCAGGTTTACACACATCTCACATCTCAAGGAATTCGGGCCCACTCCTCTTTGCAGATCCTCTCCAAGTCATTAAGGTTTAGTGGCTGACCCTTCAGCTCCCTCCACAGATTTTCTATGGGATTAAGGTCTGGAGACTGCCTAGACCACTACAGGACCTTAATGTGCTTCTTTTTGAACCACTCCTTTGTTGCCTTGGCCGTGTGTTTTGGGTCATTGGCAGGCTGGTCATTCCATCCACGACCCATTTTCAATGCCCTGGCTGAGGGAAGGAGGTTCTCATCCAAGATGTAACGGTACATGGCTCCGTCCATCGTCCCTTTGATGCGGTGCAGTTGTCCTGTCCCCTTAGCAGAAAAACACCCCCAAGGCATAATGTTTCCACCTCCATGTTTGATGGTGGGGATGGTGTACTTGGGGTCATAGGCAGCATTCCTCCTCCTCCTTCATACACGGCGAGTTGAGTTGATGCCAAAGAGCTGGATTTTGGTCTCATTTGACCACAACACTTTCACCCAGTTCTCCTCTGAATCATTCAGATGTTCACTGGCAAACTTCAGATGGTCCTGTACATGTGCTTTCTTTAGCAGGGGGACCTTGCGGGCGCTACTGGATTTCAGTCTTTCACGGCGTAGTGTGTTACCAATTGTTTTCTTGGTGACTGTGGTCCCAGCTGCCTTGGGATCATTGACAAAATCCTCCAGTGTAATTCTGGGCTGATTCCTCGCCGTTCTCATGATCATTGAAACTCCATGAGGTGAGATCTTGCATGGAGCCCCAAACCGAGGAAGATCGACAGTCCTTTTGTGTTTCTTCCATTTGGGAATAATCTCACCAACTGTTGTCACCTTCTCACCAAGCTGCTTGGCGATGGTCTTATAGCTCATTCCAGCCTTGTGTAGGTCTACAATCTTGTCCCTGACATCCATGGACAGCTCTTTGGTCTTGTCCATGATGGAGAGTTTGGAATCTGATTGATTGCTTCCTTCTGTGGACAGGTGTCTTTCATACAGTTAAGGAGCTGAGATTAAGAGCACTCCCCGAGAGTGCTCCTACTGTAATCTCAGCTCCTTACCTGTATAAAAGACACCTGGGAGCCAGAAATCTTTCTGATTGATCTGGGGTCAAATACTTATTTCACTCATTAAAATGTAAATCAATGTAGAACTTTTCTGAAATGTGTTTTTCTGGATTTTTTTGTTGTTATTCTGTCCCTCACTGTTCAGATAAACCTACCATTAAAATTACAGACTGGTCATTTCTTTGACAGTGGGCAAACGTACAAAATCAGCAGAGGATCAAATCATTTTTTCCCTCACTGTATATGTGAGAGGTGGAGCTTTATGTAGCAGATGAGGCTTTGTGTACATTTTATGGGAATTGGAACGTAATTAGAATTGTATGGGAGGCGGAACTTCGTGTATGTGGATTTGTTTGGGAGGCGGAGTTTTGTGAATGTAAACTTCTATGAGAGGTGGGGCTCTATGTACATGGACATGAACAAGAGGTGGGGCATTGTACATATGCACATGACTGAGAGGTGGTGATTAATTATAAAGATGAGGGGTGGGGCTTCAAGTATTCTTCATGGACAAGAATAAGAGCTGGAGATTGCACATGGACATGAGTAAGAGGTGGAGCTTCATGAACATGGGTAAAAGGTGGAGCTTCATGTACATGGATAAGAGGTGGAGCTTCATGTACATGAACATGGATAAGAGGTGGAGCTTCATGTACATGGATAAGAGGTGGAGTTTCATGTACATGAATAAAAGGTAGAGCTTCACTGACATGGGTCAGAGGATAAGAGGTGGAGCTTCATGTACGTGAACATGGATAAGAGGTGGAGCTTCATGTACGTGAACATGGGTAAAAGGTGGAGCTTCATGTACATGGATAAGAGGTGGAGCTTCATGAACATGGATAAGAGGTGGTGCTTAATGTACGTTAACATGGGAAAGAGGCGGAGCTTCATTTATATGGATAAAAGGTAGAGCTTCAATGACATGGGTAAGAGGCGGAGCTTCATGTACATGGACACTGATAAAAGGTGGAGCTTCATGTACATGGACACTGATAAAAGGTGGAGCTTCATGTACATGGGTAAGAGGCAGAGCTTCATGAACATGGATAAGAGGCAGAGCTTCATGTACATACATAAGAGGTGGAGCTTCATATACATGAACATGGATAAGAGGTGGAGCTTCATATACATGAACATGGATAAGAGGCGGAGCTTCATGTACATGGGTAAGAGTTGGAACTTCATGTACGTGAACATGGGTAAGAGGCGGAGTTTCATTGACAAGGGTAAGAGGTGCAGCTCTTTACATGGATAAGAGGTGGCACTTCATGTACATGGATAAGAGGTGGAGCTTCATGTACAAAGATAAGAGGTGGAGCTTCATGTACATACGTAAGAGGTGGAGCTTCATACACATGAACATGGATAAGAGGCGGCGCTTCATGTACATGGGTAACAGTTGGAACTTCATATACCTGGACTAGAACCACTAGAACCCAAGTTCTATCCATTTCCATATCCAAATCCAAGCATTTATCTTTCCTCTGATCTTCTTCTCCTGATCTGAGCGAGTCTGTGACGCTGATCCCTCCTGACAGAAGATGTCTGCGCTTCCAGACGGAGTTTCTGCATGATGTGGCAGTTTCGGTGGAACTCCCTCAGTCTCCTGACCCCTCCGGCCTGCTGGAGATGTTCACTCACGTGTTTAATAGGCATTTTAATTGCAAATGAACCGGCGTCCTGCTGATCCGAGGATGATTAATTAGAGGCAGGAGGTAAGAGCAGGGTCAGTGTGCAGTCACACGGACTCACTGCTTCTCCTTCACCACTGAGGGATTTTTATTCCATCACAAGTGACTTGAAAGCATAATTTAATAAACGAACACTCCCTTGAGTAATGCGAAGAAAATAATGAACGCTTGTATTCAGCTTATTTATCTTAATTAATAATAATTGATTTGTCTGAATTCATTTCTCCACAGAGGTTAATTGGTCCGATTACACAAACGACCCTGAATGGTGGGCGCCAATATTTATACACATTAGACTTAATGTAAAGTTGTATGCTTTAGATACTTAAACAGACATCTATTAATACTGAGTGTTTATTACTTTTTGTCCATTTCTTTATGAGTCAAGAATCTGAACTGGGTGTTATAAACGTGTCATAAGCATGTAACGACCGTGCTTAACTGCTTCTTTTAGCTCAAACTGTCCTAATAGAATAAATAAACAATTTAAACAATGATGTTATGGTAAAGTTTTTTAAAATAATTTTGTTTAAGATGTTTTTGGAAGGAGTCTCCAGTCCCAGTGCTTTCTAGAGTGTAAGGTGAAGTTTTCCGACATTTTCACAGTTTGTGTTTGCATTAAGTTTGTGAGAAAAAGAGAGAGAGAGAGAGAGAGAGAGAGATAGAAAGAGAGAGTGAGAGAGAGAAAGAGAGAGATGGAAAGAGAGAGTGAGAGAGAGAGAGAGAGAGATATGGAAAGAGAGAGTGAGAGAGAAAGAGAGAGATGGAAAGAGAGTGAGAGAGAGAGAGAGAGAGAGAGAGAGAGAGATGGAAAGAGACAGTGAGACAGAAAGAGA
>NC_080720.1:2285851-2328351 GCF_019097595.1 Hemibagrus wyckioides
CTCCACACCAAACTCACTCATCCATGTCTTTATGGAGCTTGCTTTGGTCACTGGTGTGCAGTCATGTTGGAACAGGAAGGGGTCATCCCCAAACTGTTCCCACAAAGAGCATGAAATTGTCCAAAATGTCTTGGTATGAAGCTGAAGCATTAAGAGTTCCTTTCACTGGAACTAAGGGGCCGAGTCCAACCCCTGAAAAACAACACCTGAACTCAATGATCTGGAGGCGTGTCTGTTTGGCAATATAGTATAAGAAGCTGGAGTTCATTCAGTGCTACTGTGAGGAAGGACGTTCATATGGTCAGTGTGATGTTGGATATACTGATAGTGTATCATGGAGTAAAGATTAGTTTATCTCTAAAAACACACCTGAAGAACGCAGGAATGTTCCGGAAGAGTAAACTATTCCAGATTAAAGGATGTAAGGAGCGCTATAAGAGTAGAGCTGTGTTCATACACACACCAATCCACTTTCTACTGCTGCAGCTACTGCTGGATTTCCTGTATATCCTGAGTGACAGATGTCTCGTCCAATCAGAGGGAAGAATTCCATTCACAAACTATACCTACCTTTGTCTGAATCGTCCTTGTGGTTTTAGTTTTGTTATTGTGTTTTGCACTTCTCTGTCACCGTATGTTTCACTTCTTTACTCAATAATAATCGTGTGTGTGTGTGTGTGTGTGTGTGTGTGTGTAAACTTCACCCGGGAAGCATTGTAAAAGTCCTGGTTTTCAGAATCTGGTCACTCCTTTTGGAATGTAAAGGGATGGTCCAGTTATAAAACACCTGTTTAAATGACAGACAAAAAAAGAAAATAAGCCTGAGAGCCAGGCAGAGGAACAGACCGCTGCCTCCTGGGTGAGGGCAGTGGAGGACATTTGCATTTAGAGTGTTCCTCATACATCACTGTCACTTTTCTTTCCGGATATTATTCTCCAGCATGTGCTGTTGTTTTGTAAAACTTTGTCAGAAAATAAACCCAGATGATCCCGAGGTCAGGCTGTTCGACCCGAACACACTGCGCTATCAGACACGGGAAGAGGAGAGGGTTTAGGTCTAATCTCAGATCTGCAGCTGATTCTCACACCGGGTTTTATTATATTATAGGTGATGATGATGATTATATAATAAGAACAAATACATTTTTATAGCTGTGTATTATTTAACACCTTCACGTCAAACTTATAAAAATAAATAAATAAATTCAAATTAAGGGGGGAAAAAAAAGAAAATCAGTCAGATTAAAAATAATCAATGACAAAAAATAGATTAAAAAAATAAAATAAATTAAATAAAATCCAAAAAATAACAATAAAATAGGATATGTATAATAATAATAATAATAATAATAATAATAATAATAATAATAATAATAATAATAGGTGTCACACACATTCTCAATTCTCACACACAGACACACACACACACTCAAGCTTGCTGTGTTACCAAGAACCCGTCACAAATCATAAACTCCTCTGTCCTGAAGATTTCTGAACCTAAAACCTGAAGCTTCACCTCTGACTGTGTGAACGCTCTGACACTGGAGACTCCTTCTGTAAGTCTTAAGTAAATAAATAAATAAATAAATAAATAAATAAATAAATACATACATACATACATACATACATACATACATACATACATACATACATACACCTCACAAAAACTTCACCTTATGAACAGGTTGAAACAGCTGTATAAAGTCTTTATAAACACTGGACCCTGTGCATTAGTATAGACCTGCGCTGCTGTTCCAGAGAACTCATCAACACCTTCACCTGCGCCATAGAGGTGTGTTTCTTTCTGCACTTTAAGACGTGATGGATTTGGACATCTCACCTGCTGCACCCGTTTCCTGCGGGCCGATATCTCCACCGTCTGCTCCACCTGCACCAGGATGTACTCCTGCGCCGGAACGTTCTCGATCCCGCCCTGAAACGGCCCGCCCACCTGCAGCTTCAGCAACGCGTTTTCACGGAAATTTGTCAAGTTCATGGCTGAGAGTTCGAGCAGGTCAAGGAAACAGCTCACGGATACTCAATTCTATCCTATTCAATTTATCTCTATTCTATTCAACTCAACTCAATTCTATTCCATTCAAGTCCATTCAATTTCTATTCAATTTGCACACAAAAATTTGATTCAATTCTATTCTATTCAATTCCATTCCATTTATTTCTATTCTTTTCTATTCTATACCACTTTTAACAAAGGACATGGCCTCAGCTTTATATAGACATATAAAAAGATAGAATAAAAATAGTTTCCAAATTAAATTAATATTTATCTCTAACGAGAAGCCTGAGGCGTCGGTGATGAGGAAAACTCTCTGAGATGATACACTATATTGCAAAAAGTTTTGGGACGCCTTCCTTTACCTGAACAGGAATGGTCATAATATAGAGTTGTCCCACCCTTTACAGCTATAACAGCTTCAACACCTCTGGGAAGGCTTTCCACAAGGTTTAGGAGTGTGTTTATGGGAATTTTTGACCGTTCCACTAGAAGAAGCGTGGTCATTTGTGAGGTCAGACACTGATGTTGGACGAGAAGGTCTTGCTCTCAGTCTCCGCTCTAATTCATCCCAAAGGTGTTCTATGGGGTTGAGGTCAGGACTCTGTGCAGGCCAGTCCAGTTCCTTCACACCAAACTCGCTCATCCATGTCTTTATGGACCTTGCTTTGGTCACTGGTGTGCAGTCATGTTGGACCAGGAAGGGGTCATCCCCAAACTGTTCCCACAAAGAGCATGAAATTGTCCAAAATGTCTTGGTATGAAGCTGAAGCATTAAGAGTTCCTTTCACTGGAACTAAGGGACCGAGGCCCAACCCCTGAACTCAATGATTTGGAGGGGTGTCCCAATACTTTTGGCAATCAAGGAGGAACCTTGTTATTAGATGTATAAGAAGAGCTTAACAATAAGTTCACTCAATATTTAGTGTTTTTTTTACTTGATTAGACCATTTTGTGTAGAAGGTTTAGACAGAATCGGTGGTGATGTGGTGATCGTCAAGGAATAAAAATCAGGATGAAGGTGTTAATAATAATAATAATAATAATAATAATAATAATAATAATAATAATAATAATAATAATAATAATAATAATGAGAAAGTTCGGTACAGAACTCAAATCTTTTATATTTTAGAATCTTGAATCTTAATCTTAGAATCATGTTTCTGCAGGAAAAAGATACAGAAGCTTGAAGTGGACGAGACGGCCAGCATCCTCCAGGGACGATCTCGATCAGGAAACATGCTGAACAGCAGCTGGACGTGTAACAGACACAATAAAGTATTAATAACACAGTAATAACATCTGTGTAAAAACTGTGTGGGGAAAAAATAAGGAAATTTATAAAACCTTGCATTTATGAGAAAGTAACATTTATGTGATATGATGTCTTTGTGTGATAACTTTTTTGTTGGTTGATTGATTAAATTATTGATGGATTGATGGGCTAATTGATTGATTGATTGATTGATTGATTGACAATATATTTTTTCCACTTTTTATCCATTCACAGATATGATAATAAAATGGACCATGAAGGAGCAGTTACTATGGAAACCATAGCGTATCAAAAACCTGAGCTCCTGTCAGAGCTGCTGTTCTAGAGAATAATCAAAACCTCCTGACCAATCAGGTGTGAGAATGTAACAACGCTGCGGAGTAATTAGTGAAGGTGACGTGTGTGTGTGTGTGTGTGTGTGACATACTGTACAGAGAATGACGATGATGAAGATGGTCACGAGTTTTGTGACTCTTAAACAATTTCTGGGGGAAAAAACAAAAAATATGAACACACACACACACAAACACACACACACACACACAGAAATACACACATACAGTAAAGCTGATAGTAGTACCTGAGGTTGGAGGAGAGTTTGAAGTTGTTCTCGGTTTTGTCAGTGGACATTGAGCGGGACAGACTGGTCACTTCGCTCCCCAGGCGACATCTCCGCTCCAACTCTGCCGAATTACCGTCCCACAACTCGTCTCCGGGGCCGAAACCGGGGTCACGCAGGGTCATGTATGTTAAACTACACACACGCACTGTGGTCAATCTCGAGACATGAGCTCTCTTTAACCATCTCACTCGCTCATATATTATTATTCTTTACACATTTCATGAATTATTTGTTTCTAAATATCTCATATATTAAAAAATGTATCATGGATGTGAAGGAATAAAGCTCCATATTTTAAAATCTGTCATTTGTGATAAGAAAAAATATAAGATAAAAAATCTATCAAGATTCTTGACAAATTTCTTGACATAATTATAATATTTTATGGTGTTTTAAGACAGTTATATGATGTAGCTGATTTCTGAGGGAAAAAAGTTTTTAAAAAAAATTAAATTAAATTAAATTAAATTAAATTAAATTAAATTAGTAGAGTCTGGCAGAAAAATATTTCTTTCTTTTTTTTATTTAACTTAACATTCATTTTATTTCTGTTCATTACAATAATAAAGGTAATTTTGGTTCTTTTAGTGATTTTTTTAAATTATTTGTAGTGATTAATTCAGTTTTATTCAGTTCACTGATTCGTTCAAGTTGGTTGGTCTGATTCATTGAGTCATTTGAGTTGATTGGTCTGATTCACTGAGTCATTTGAGTTGATTGTTCTGATTCACTGAGTCATTTGAGTTGATTGTTCTGATTGACTGAGTCATTTGAGTTTATTGGCCTGATTCACTGAGTCATTTGAGTTGATTGTCTGATTCACTGAGTCATTTGAGTTGATTGGTCTGATTCACTGAGTCATTTGAGTTAATTGGTCTGATTCACTGAGTCATTTGAGTTGACTGGCCTGATTCACTGAGTCATTTGAGTTGATTGGTCTGATTCACTGAGTCATTTGAGTTGATTGTTCTGATTGACTGAGTCATTTGAGTTTATTGGCCTGATTCACTGAGTCATTTGAGTTGATTGTCTGATTCACTGAGTCATTTGAGTTGATTGGTCTGATTCACTGAGTCATTTGAGTTAATTGGTCTGATTCACTGAGTCATTTGAGTTGACTGGCCTGATTCACTGAGTCATTTGAGTTGATTGGTCTGATTCACTGAGTCATTTGAGTTGACTGGTTATCTGATTCGATTTTGCCCCAGGGGCATATATTAACTTCACTCAAATCACTCGATAAACTTAACCAGGTCTCGATGCTGTAAAATAAAACACTTCCAGGTAAAATCTGTAAACTTTGTGAAAAAAGGTAGAAGTGTGACAGAGGGAAACTTGCCCGTTGTCCTGAGTGATGCGGAGCAGCGGAGATCTCTCCGTGAGGCTCGTCTTTCCTCTCAGGAAGTTCGCCATGCTGAAGTTTCGCCTGACGTGACGAATAAAATCAAACAGGGTTTTAAATAAACAGGTTACCTGATATCAGAGCCGTGTCGAAATCCTGATTCTTTAAAACATTTTAGAAATAAATAATTAACATTTTAACTTCTGCTTTTATTTGCAGCTAAAACATTGTGTTCTAATTCAATAAAATTATACTGCAGAGCAGGGCCGGATTAACATAAAGGCTAGGTGGGGCTGAAGCCCCAGGGCCCGCGGAAGGAGGGGGCCCGTAATTGGCTGGAGATAATTGATTGACAATTCATATAGGCGCTGGCATTTGATTTTTGTCTAAGAAATTGTTGGAAAATGTTCCTGACTGATATAATTCACTGTCCAATTAAAATCACTTTACAATTTGCGCCATGACGTCGGGAAACGCCTCTTTGCGTTATGCTCTTGCGTGTTGAGAATCTGAAATATTCCACTAGCTGGTGTTCAAAATGTTCAAAAAGTGATAGTGGTGTGCAAAAAAGGAGAAAAAAAGTTGAAAAGGAGACACAGGAGGCTAATCTTAAAGCAAAAATTCCCAAACTAACAAACTACTTCAGGTGCAGCATAAATACACATTCAGCATCACCCACTGTCGCAAATCCATGTGCTTTACACGTTGAAGATGAGCAGCAGCAGCATGTTGAAGCATGGATTTTATCAATATCATTAAGGATTTCTGCTCAGCTAAAGTTAGAAAAAAGAGCTTTTAATGGTGAGACCCTATTTAAACTATTTATTGTAAAGTACTAATTAAGGAAGTATGATTGCAATTTGCAAATGTTTTTGCTAATTTTGGCAACCTGTTTGTTTGGAGTTCATATCTTCAGTTAAATGCATTTATGTTATTAATGTCTTTAATAACCTTGAATATTTAGTATGCGAACTTGTGCTCATATAAAATAGAAATTAAATAAAATGATCAAATATACAATTAAATGAAAATAATAGAAAATTAGAAAAATTAATATAATAATTAAATATAAAATTAAATGAATCAGATAAAATAAATAATAAGAAATTTAAATATAATTTAAAAAAATAATCATTCTTGTTGTAAGAGACACTGTGGGTGGCAATAAAATGAAGGTGGGCCCTTGGGTTTGCTATAGCCCCAGGGCCCAATGTGTTCTTAATCCAGCCCTGCTGCAGAGAGGAATAAAAGTTTGCATTCTCTTAAAACAGAATAAGGTAAAAAATAAAACACAGCGTCATGCTTTAACTGTAAATGATTCAGTAATACTGTTACTGTCACCACTGAGTTACTGTCACCACTGAGTTACTGTCACCACTGAGTTACTGTCACCACTGAGTTACTGTCACCACTGAGTTACTGTCACCACTGAGTTACTGTCACCACTGAGTTACTGTTACCATGGAGTTACTGTCACCACTGAGTTACTGTCACCACTGAGTTACTGTCACCACTGAGTTACTGTCACCACTGAGTTACTGTCACCACTGAGTTACTGTTACCACTGAGTTACTGTCACCACTGAGTTACTGTTACCACTGAGTTACTGTCACCACTGAGTTACTGTTACCACTGAGTTACTGTCACCACTGAGTTACTGTCACCACTGAGTTACTGTTACCACTGAGTTACTGTTACCACTGAGTTACTGTCACCACTGAGTTACTGTCACCACTGAGTTACTGTTACCATGGAGTTACTGTCACCACTGAGTTACTGTCACCACTGAGTTACTGTCACCACTGAGTTACTGTTACCACGGAGTTACTGTCACCACTGAGTTACTGTCACCACTGAGTTACTGTTACCACTGAGTTACTGTTAGAACTGAGTTACTGTCACAACTGAGTTACTGTTACCACTGAGTTACTGTTACCACTGAGTTACTGTTAGAACTGAGTTACTGTCACCACTGAGTTACTGTTACCACTGAGTTACTGTTACCACTGAGTTACTGTTACCATGGAGTTACTGTCACCACTGAGTTACTGTTAGAACTGAGTTACTGTTACCACGGAGTTACTGTTACCACTGAGTTACTGTCACCACTGAGTTACTGTTACCACTGAGTTACTGTTAGAACTGAGTTACTGTCACCACTGAGTTACTGTTACCACTGAGTTACTGTTACCATGGAGTTACTGTCACCACTGAGTTACTGTTAGAACTGAGTTACTGTCACAACTGAGTTACTGTTACCACTGAGTTACTGTCACCACTGAGTTACTGTTACCACTGAGTTACTGTCACCACTGAGTTACTGTCACCACTGAGTTACTGTTACCACTGAGTTACTGTTAGAACTGAGTTACTGTCACCACTGAGTTACTGTTACCACTGAGTTACTGTCACCATGGAGTTACTGTCACCACTGAGTTACTGTTACCACTGAGTTACTGTTAGAACTGAGTTACTGTCACCACTGAGTTACTGTTACCACTGAGTTACTGTTAGAACTGAGTTACTGTTACCACTGAGTTACTGTTACCATGGAGTTACTGTCACCACTGAGTTACTGTTACCACTGAGTTACTGTTAGAACTGAGTTACTGTCACAACTGAGTTACTGTTACCACTGAGTTACTGTTACCACTGAGTTACTGTTACCACTGAGTTACTGTTAGAACTGAGTTACTGTCACCACTGAGTTACTGTTACCATGGAGTTACTGTTACCATGGAGTTACTGTCACCACTGAGTTACTGTCACCACTGAGTTACTGTCACCACTGAGTTACTGTCACCACTGAGTTACTGTTACCACTGAGTTACTGTCACCACTGAGTTACTGTTAGAACTGAGTTACTGTCACCACTGAGTTACTGTCACCACTGAGTTATTGTCACCACTGAGTTACTGTCACCATGGAGTTACTGTCACCACTGAGTTACTGTTACCACTGAGTTACTGTTAGAACTGAGTTACTGTCACCACTGAGTTACTGTTACCACTGAGTTACTGTTAGAACTGAGTTACTGTCACCACTGAGTTACTGTTACCACTGAGTTACTGTTACCACGGAGTTACTGTCACCACTGAGTTACTGTTACCACTGAGTTACTGTTACCACTGAGTTACTGTCACCATGGAGTTACTGTCACCACTGAGTTACTGTTACCACTGAGTTACTGTTAGAACTGAGTTACTGTCACCACTGAGTTACTGTTAGAACTGAGTTACTGTCACCACTGAGTTACTGTTACCACTGAGTTACTGTTACCACGGAGTTACTGTCACCACTGAGTTACTGTTACCACTGAGTTACTGTTACCACTGAGTTACTGTCACCATGGAGTTACTGTCACCACTGAGTTACTGTCACCACTGAGTTACTGTCACCACTGAGTTACTGTTAGAACTGAGTTACTGTCACAACTGAGTTACTGTTACCACTGAGTTACTGTCACCACTGAGTTACTGTTACCACTGAGTTACTGTTAGAACTGAGTTACTGTTACCACTGAGTTACTGTTAGAACTGAGTTACTGTCACAACTGAGTTACTGTTACCACTGAGTTACTGTTACCATGGAGTTACTGTCACCACTGAGTTACTGTTACCACTGAGTTACTGTTACCATGGAGTTACTGTCACCACTGAGTTACTGTCACCACTGAGTTACTGTTACCACTGAGTTACTGTTAGAACTGAGTTACTATCACCACTGAGTTACTGTTACCATGGAGTTACTGTCACCACTGAGTTACTGTTACCATGGAGTTACTGTCACCACTGAGTTACTGTCACCACTGAGTTACTGTTACCACTGAGTTACTGTCACCACTGAGTTACTGTTACCATGGAGTTACTGTTACCATGGAGTTACTGTCACCACTGAGTTATTGTCACCACTGAGTTACTGTTACCATGGAGTTACTGTCACCACTGAGTTACTGTTACCATGGAGTTACTGTCACCACTGAGTTACTGTTACCATGGAGTTACTGTCACCACTGAGTTACTCTTACCATGGAGTTACTGTCACCACTGAGTTACTGTTACCATGGAGTTACTGTCACCACTGAGTTACTGTTACCATGGAGTTACTGTCACCACTGAGTTACTGCCCCCACTGAGTTACTGTTACTACTGAGTTACTGTTACCATGGAGTTACTGTCACCATGGAGTTACTGTCACCACTGAGTTACTGTCACCACTGAGTTACTGTCACCACTGAGTTACTGTCACCACTGAGTTACTGTTACTACTGAGTTACTGTTACCACTGAGTTACTGTTAGAACTGAGTTACTGTTACCACTGAGTTACTGTTAGAACTGAGTTACTGTCACAACTGAGTTACTGTTACCACTGAGTTACTGTTACCATGGAGTTACTGTTACCACGGAGTTACTGTCACCACTGAGTTACTGTTACCACTGAGTTACTGTTACCACTGAGTTACTGTCACCATGGAGTTACTGTCACCACTGAGTTACTGTTACCACTGAGTTACTGTTAGAACTGAGTTACTGTCACCACTGAGTTACTGTTAGAACTGAGTTACTGTCACCACTGAGTTACTGTTACCACTGAGTTACTGTTACCACGGAGTTACTGTCACCACTGAGTTACTGTTACCACTGAGTTACTGTTACCACTGAGTTACTGTCACCATGGAGTTACTGTCACCACTGAGTTACTGTCACCACTGAGTTACTGTCACCACTGAGTTACTGTTAGAACTGAGTTACTGTCACAACTGAGTTACTGTTACCACTGAGTTACTGTCACCACTGAGTTACTGTTACCACTGAGTTACTGTTAGAACTGAGTTACTGTTACCACTGAGTTACTGTTAGAACTGAGTTACTGTCACAACTGAGTTACTGTTACCACTGAGTTACTGTTACCATGGAGTTACTGTCACCACTGAGTTACTGTTACCACTGAGTTACTGTTACCATGGAGTTACTGTCACCACTGAGTTACTGTCACCACTGAGTTACTGTTACCACTGAGTTACTGTTAGAACTGAGTTACTGTCACCACTGAGTTACTGTTACCATGGAGTTACTGTCACCACTGAGTTACTGTTACCATGGAGTTACTGTCACCACTGAGTTACTGTCACCACTGAGTTACTGTTACCACTGAGTTACTGTCACCACTGAGTTACTGTTACCATGGAGTTACTGTTACCATGGAGTTACTGTCACCACTGAGTTATTGTCACCACTGAGTTACTGTTACCATGGAGTTACTGTCACCACTGAGTTACTGTTACCATGGAGTTACTGTCACCACTGAGTTACTGTTACCATGGAGTTACTGTCACCACTGAGTTACTCTTACCATGGAGTTACTGTCACCACTGAGTTACTGTTACCATGGAGTTACTGTCACCACTGAGTTACTGTTACCATGGAGTTACTGTCACCACTGAGTTACTGAACCCCCAGGTTACTGTTACTACTGAGTTACTGTTACCATGGAGTTACTGTCACCATGGAGTTACTGTCACCACTGAGTTACTGTCACCACTGAGTTACTGTCACCACTGAGTTACTGTCACCACTGAGTTACTGTTACTACTGAGTTACTGTTACCACTGAGTTACTGTTAGAACTGAGTTACTGTTACCACTGAGTTACTGTTAGAACTGAGTTACTGTCACAACTGAGTTACTGTTACCACTGAGTTACTGTTACCATGGAGTTACTGTCACCACTGAGTTACTGTTACCACTGAGTTACTGTTACCATGGAGTTACTGTCACCACTGAGTTACTGTCACCACTGAGTTACTGTTACCACTGAGTTACTGTTAGAACTGAGTTACTGTCACCACTGAGTTACTGTTACCATGGAGTTACTGTCACCACTGAGTTACTGTTACCATGGAGTTACTGTCACCACTGAGTTACTGTCACCACTGAGTTACTGTTACCACTGAGTTACTGTTACCATGGAGTTACTGTTACCATGGAGTTACTGTCACCACTGAGTTATTGTCACCACTGAGTTACTGTTACCATGGAGTTACTGTCACCACTGAGTTACTGTTACCATGGAGTTACTGTCACCACTGAGTTACTGTTACCATGGAGTTACTGTCACCACTGAGTTACTCTTACCATGGAGTTACTGTCACCACTGAGTTACTGTTACCATGGAGTTACTGTCACCACTGAGTTACTGTTACCATGGAGTTACTGTCACCACTGAGTTACTGTCACCACTGAGTTACTGTTACCATGGAGTTACTGTCACCATGGAGTTACTGTCACCACTGAGTTACTGTCACCACTGAGTTACTGTCACCACTGAGTTACTGTCACCACTGAGTTACTGTTACTACTGAGTTACTGTTACCACTGAGTTACTGTTAGAACTGAGTTACTGTTACCACTGAGTTACTGTTAGAACTGAGTTACTGTCACAACTGAGTTACTGTTACCACTGAGTTACTGTTACCATGGAGTTACTGTCACCACTGAGTTACTGTTACCACTGAGTTACTGTTACCATGGAGTTACTGTCACCACTGAGTTACTGTCACCACTGAGTTACTGTTACCACTGAGTTACTGTTAGAACTGAGTTACTGTCACCACTGAGTTACTGTTACCATGGAGTTACTGTCACCACTGAGTTACTGTTACCATGGAGTTACTGTCACCACTGAGTTATTGTCACCACTGAGTTACTGTTACCACTGAGTTACTGTCACCACTGAGTTACTGTTACCATGGAGTTACTGTTACCATGGAGTTACTGTCACCACTGAGTTATTGTCACCACTGAGTTACTGTTACCATGGAGTTACTGTCACCACTGAGTTACTGTTACCATGGAGTTACTGTCACCACTGAGTTACTGTTACCATGGAGTTACTGTCACCACTGAGTTACTCTTACCATGGAGTTACTGTCACCACTGAGTTACTGTTACCATGGAGTTACTGTCACCACTGAGTTACTGTTACCATGGAGTTACTGTCACCACTGAGTTACTGTCACCACTGAGTTACTGTTACTACTGAGTTACTGTTACCATGGAGTTACTGTCACCATGGAGTTACTGTCACCACTGAGTTACTGTCACCACTGAGTTACTGTTACTACTGAGTTACTGTTACCATGGAGTTACTGTCACCACTGAGTTACTGTCACCACTGAGTTACTGTTACCACTGAGTTACTGTCACCACTGAGTTACTGTTACCATGGAGTTACTGTCACCACTGAGTTACTGTCACCACTGAGTTACTGTTACCATGGAGTTACTGTTACCACTGAGTTACTGTTACTACTGAGTTACTGTCACCACTGAGTTACTGTTACCATGGAGTTACTGTTACCATGGAGTTACTGTCACCACTGAGTTACTGTCACCACTGAGTTACTGTCACCATGGAGTTACTGTCACCACTGAGTTACTGTTACTACTGAGTTACTGTTACCATGGAGTTACTGTCACCATGGAGTTACTGTCACCACTGAGTTACTGTTACTACTGAGTTACTGTCACCACTGAGTTACTGTTACCACTGAGTTACTGTTAGAACTGAGGTACTGTTACCATGGAGTTACTGTCACCACTGAGTTACTGTTACCATGGAGTTACTGTCACCACTGAGTTACTGTTACTACTGAGTTACTGTCACCACTGAGTTACTGTCACCACTGAGTTACTGTCACCACTGAGTTACTGTTACTACTTAGTTACTGTCACCACTGAGTTACTGTCACCACTGAGTTACTGTCACCACTGAGTTACTGTTACTACTGAGTTACTGTCACCACTGAGTTACTGTCACCACTGAGTTACTGTTACTACTTAGTTACTGTCACCACTGAGTTACTGTCACCACTGAGTTACTGTCACCACTGAGTTACTGTTACCATGGATTTACTGTATAGTATAATAATAGTTATTATTTCACACAAATGTAACTGGATGTCTGAAGAAAACCTATAGTTACAGCTTTACCTCTCTGAGTGTTACAGAGCCCTGACACTGGAGACTCCCTCCGTAAACGTTCAGTAAACATCACCTTTCAGAAAACTTCACCCTGTCACACTGTTTTTAAAGAATGTTGAACGAGCTGTTACTGTAGTCACATGTTTAAATTAATGCGCTTGTATAAATACGCTATAACATATTTATACAAGCGCATTAATTTAAACCTGTGACTTCCTGCACTATTATTACAGAAAATCCATCAGCCCTTTCTGACCAATCAGAAATCAGAATCCAGCAGCAGCACTGTGGGATGAAGACCCTGTCCTTCTCAGCAGTGAGTCATGTTCAGTGTCAGGTCTCAGAGTGGAGTTTTCCTTTTCTGACACTGTTTCTGCAATACTTCTTGCTTCTCTTTCTCACTATCTGAAGTTACCTCTGACCCTTGACCCTTTATCACTGAACTCTCAGACTGTGCAGCAGGGTTTGATTGACAGCTCCGGCTCCTGGCACTAAGCCGAGGATCGTTAAAGAGTGTGTGTGTCACTCAAACGCCCCGGCTGTGTCTGGCGTCTCGGCGTCCTCTACACTCTTCCTCCATGTTTGCTTGTTTGAGACTCAGATGAATAAATCAGATGAGGTGCTGACTAATCCCCCAAAATAACAACCACCTGCTCCGTCCTGATGTCTGTGTTCAACTCAAAGAGTTCAGGAATACACACACACACACACACGCACACACACACACAGCATAGACGTGAGTGCAAAAGTTTCCATCCCTCTCTTTCTCTCTCCTCATGCTTTTGTTGGAGAAGGAGGGGGAGAGAGAGAGAGAGAGAGAGAGAGCTTCATTAACCCAGTTCCTTTATGCATTATAAATGTTATATCTTAATGTAGTAAGGGTGCCAATAATTATAGAGTTGTTACTCTGTGTGTATGATTGCCTGTGTGTATGTATATGTGTATGCATTTGTTGCATTTGTGTGTGTGTGTTTGTTTCTTTCTTTTGTTTGTGTGTTTGTTTATTTGTTTGTGTGTATGTGTTTCTTTCAGTGTGTGCGCGTGTTTGCTTCTTTTGATTGTGTGTTTGTTTATTTGTTTGTTTGTTTGTGTGTGTGTGTGTGAGAGAGAGAGAGAGAGAGAGAGAGAGAGAGAGAGTGAGAGAGATGTGTAAGCGGTCAGCAGAGTGTGTAAGAGGTTTGTGTAACACTCTTATAGGCTTAGCAGCAGCTGTGAGGTGAGTTCAGTTCTCTTTCTCTCTCATTCTTTCACCCTCTCTGTCTCTCTCTGTCTTTCACTCTCTTTGTTTCTCTGTCTTTACAGGCCTTTTTTCTCTCCCTCTTCCTTACTGTCACCACTGAGTTACTGTTACCCTGGAGTTACTGTCACCACTGAGTTATTGTCACCACTGAGTTACTGTCACCACTGAGTTACTGTCACCACTGAGTTATTGTCACCACTGAGTTATTGTCACCACTGAGTTATTGTCACCACTGAGTTACTGTTACCACTGAGTTACTGTTACCCTGGAGTTATTGTCACCACTGAGTTATTGTCACCACTGAGTTACTGTTACCACTGAGTTACTGTCACCACTGAGTTACTGTTACCACTGAGTTACTGTTACCCTGGAGTTATTGTCACCACTGAGTTATTGTCACCACTGAGTTACTGTTACCACTGAGTTACTGTCACCACTGAGTTACTGTTACCACTGAGTTACTGTTACCCTGGAGTTATTGTCACCACTGAGTTACTGTTACCCTGGAGTTACTGTCACCACTGAGTTATTGTCACCACTGAGTTACTGTCACCACTGAGTTACTGTCACCACTGAGTTATTGTCACCACTGAGTTATTGTCACCACTGAGTTACTGTTACCACTGAGTTACTGTCACCACTGAGTTACTGTTACCCTGGAGTTATTGTCACCACTGAGTTATTGTCACCACTGAGTTACTGTCACCACTGAGTTACTGTCACCACTGAGTTATTGTCACCACTGAGTTATTGTCACCACTGAGTTACTGTCACCACTGAGTTACTGTCACCACTGAGTTATTGTCACCACTGAGTTATTGTCACCACTGAGTTATTGTCACCACTGAGTTACTGTTACCCTGGAGTTATTGTCACCACTGAGTTATTGTCACCACTGAGTTACTGTTACCACTGAGTTACTGTCACCACTGAGTTACTGTTACCACTGAGTTACTGTTACCCTGGAGTTATTGTCACCACTGAGTTATTGTCACCACTGAGTTACTGTTACCCTGGAGTTACTGTCACCACTGAGTTACTGTCACCACTGAGTTACTGTCACCACTGAGTTACTGTTACCCTGGAGTTACTGTCACCACTGAGTTACTGTCACCACTGAGTTACTGTCACCACTGAGTTATTGTCACCACTGAGTTACTGTTACCCTGGAGTTACTGTCACCACTGAGTTACTGTTACCACTGAGTTACTGTCACCACTGAGTTACTGTTACCACTGAGTTATTGTCACCACTGAGTTACTGTCACCACTGAGTTATTGTCACCACTGAGTTACTGTCACCACTGAGTTACTGTTACCCTGGAGTTACTGTTACCACTGAGTTATTGTCACCACTGAGTTATTGTCACCACTGAGTTACTGTCACCACTGAGTTACTGTTACCCTGGAGTTACTGTCACCACTGAGTTACTGTCACCACTGAGTTACTGTCACCACTGAGTTATTGTCACCACTGAGTTACTGTCACCACTGAGTTACTGTCACCACTGAGTTACTGTCACCACTGAGTTACTGTCACCACTGAGTTACTGTTAGAACTGAGTTACTGTCACCACTGAGTTACTGTCACCACTGAGTTATTGTCACCATCGAGTTACTGTTACCACTGAGTTACTGTCACCACTGAGTTATTGTCACCATGGAGTTACTGTTACCACTGAGTTACTGTTACCACGGAGTTACTGTTACCACTGAGTGACTGTCACCACTGAGTTATTGTCACCACTGAGTTACTGTTACCACTGAGTTACTGTTACCATGGAGTTACTGTTACCACTGAGTTACTGTCACCACTGAGTTACTGTTACCACTGAGTTACTGTTACCATGGAGTTACTGTTACCACTGAGTTACTGTTACCACTGAGTTACTGTTACCACGGAGTTACTGTTACCACTGAGTTACTGTTACCACTGAGTTACTGTTACCACTGAGTTACTGTCACCACTGAGTTACTGTTACCATGGAGTTACTGTTACCACTGAGTTACTGTTACCACTGAGTTACTGTTACCACGGAGTTACTGTTACCACTGAGTTACTGTTACCACTGAGTTACTGTTACCATGGAGTTACTGTTACCATGCAGTTACTGTTACCACTGAGTTACTGTTACCACTGAGTTACTGTTACCACTGAGTTACTGTCACCACTGAGTTACTGTTACCACTGAGTTATTGTTACCATGGAGTTACTGTCACCATGGAGTTACTGTCACCATGGAGTTACTGTCACCACTAAGTTACTGTCACCACGGAGTTACTGTCACCACTGAGTTACTGTTACCATGGAGTTACTGTTACCATGGAGTTACTGTCACCACTGAGTTATTGTCACCATGGAGTTACTGTTACCATGGAGTTACTGTCACCACTGAGTTATTGTCACCATGGAGTTACTGTCACCATGGAGTTACTGTCACCATGGAGTTACTGTCACCACTAAGTTACTGTCACCACTGAGTTACTGTCACCACTGAGTTACTGTTACCATGGAGTTACTGTTACCATGGAGTTACTGTCACCACTGAGTTATTGTCACCATGGAGTTACTGTCACCATGGAGTTACTGTCACCACGGAGTTACTGTCACCACTGAGTTACTGTTACCATGGAGTTACTGTCACCACTGAGTTACTGTCACCACTGAGTTACTGTTACCACTGAGTTACTGTCACCACTGAGTTACTGTTACCATGGAGTTACTGTCACCACTGAGTTACTGTTAGAACTGAGTTACTGTTACCATGGAGTTACTGTCACCACTGAGTTACTGTCACCACTGAGTTACTGTTACCATGGAGTTACTGTCACCACTGAGTTACTGTCACCACTGAGTTACTGTCACCACTGAGTTACTGTTACCATGGAGTTACTGTCACCACTGAGTTACTGTCACCACTGAGTTACTGTCACCACTGAGTTACTGTTACCATGGAGTTACTGTCACCACTGAGTTACTGTCACCACTGAGTTACTGTTACCATGGAGTTACTGTCACCACTGAGTTACTGTCACCACTGAGTTACTGTCACCACTGAGTTACTGTTACCATGGAGTTACTGTCACCACTGAGTTACTGTTAGAACTGAGTTACTGTTACCATGGAGTTACTGTCACCACTGAGTTACTGTCACCACTGAGTTACTGTTACCACTGAGTTACTGTCACCATGGAGTTACTGTCACCACTGAGTTACTGTTACCATGGAGTTACTGTCACCACTGAGTTACTGTCACCACTGAGTTACTGTCACCACTGAGTTACTGTTACCATGGAGTTACTGTCACCACTGAGTTACTGTTACCATGGAGTTACTGAGACATTTTCTGTGTCAGGTCTCAGAGTGGAGTTTTACTTTTCACTCTCTTTGTTTCTCTGTCTTTTTGGGCCTTCTCTCTCTCTCTCTCTCTCTCTCTCTTTCTCTCTTTACCTCCCTCGCTCCCTCCCTCCCTCAGCAGTGATACCTGTGCTCCTGGTGGTCAGTGTAGATGATGTGGTGACCCGGCGGTACAGTAGCGGCCTGCAGCAGCTTCCGAGTCTCCGCCCTGTTGGAAAATCCTTCTAGGAGAATCAGCTCATCAAAGTTTCCTGCCACAGCCTCAGACTTCTGATGGCCCTGAGCTCCAGCTGGAGACATCTCCAGACTGCTCTTATTCTCCAGATACATCCTGAAGAAACAGGAGAAAAGAAGCAGGACTTTAACGAGTCACTGGAATCATTCGAGGAGTAGAAATTTATAAGATTCAGTTGTGATACACATGTACAGTACATGTGATACATGTGACACGCCCTCTAGTGGCCATTCAGTGAACTATCTATCTCTGCACACCTTCCATGCTCTGAAATCTTCACCATTTTGTGGATGTAGGTTCTGTGATTCTGTCACTTCCATGTTCAGTCTAAGCTCCCGGGTAATTTCCTGTCCTGCAACGCTGGCTAAAGTTCCACAGGTTTTCACAGAGCAGTAATTGGTGTTAGGTTTATTGCGCCGTGGCTGCTGGAGGATTGTGGGGTTTTATTTAAGTGTCCCATGATGCCTCAGTTTGTCCTGTGAGTGACAGACTCCCCAGACCAGAGAACAGAACTAGGGCAATTAAGAAATAAAACCTCCTTCAGGACTGAAAATCTCACCTGCTGACCCTTCTACTGCACATAAGCTAACTGAGGCCTAAGGGGATTGCTAGCAGGATTGCTAATGCCTTATTTTGGACTCTGTGTGTGTGTGTGTGTTAAGAATGATTTTCTTTGTGTGTTCAGATTAAATCCCTGCATGTGATGCTAAGCTTTAGCATAAATAGCAACTTCTCTCTTGCTAGTTTTCTTTCTCCGAGAAACACGTGATCATCATCATCATCATCACCACCACACACACACACGTTTGAACTCTGTGTGTGTGTGTGTCTGTGTGTGTGTGTGTGTGTGTGTGTGTGAACTGAAGCTTAGGGATTAATCTTCACATGTGAAGGAAACAGTGTCTGAGTTCAGAGTCCACGTGAGCTACATTCCAAAGAGCTTGACGTCGGGGTTAGCGGTGTCCTTAGCACTGATCTCATGAGGGGAGAAAAAAAACAAGCCTGAGGCAAGAACTTCATAACCTCAGCATTGTTAGCGTCAGCGCTCACTGTTTACTTAGCGGATTACTATCTTAGTGGTTTGCTAGCTTCAGAGCTAATGAACTTCTGCATATAATTACTGTGATAGTTAGCTAACATTCGCCCGCTTGTTAGCAAACATGGCTGTTTATTAGCAGCTAAAACTTCCTGCTAGAGATATTAACATTAGCTAAGCTAGTCAATATTAGTGTGTTTGTGTTTAGTTGGCTAGCTTAGCTCATGCTGTTAATATAAAGCTGCACTTCTGCATCAAAAAAGGACAAAAAGTAAATAAAGGCTAGTCGTGATGTGTTTGATTTGAGATCATGTGACATCACATTAACGTATAATGACCAGAAGTCTAAAACCTCCAATAACAAATTTTTTTTTACAACCAAATGTTTAACAGTGTTTCAGAAACATGTTTCTGAAAAGGTTCCTCAGTTCCTGAGAAGGGTTTTACTGTGGAATTGTTCCAAGTCCTCACTGATTCCTGATGAAGTGGATCTAAGATCTCTGGGTTTCTGAAAACGTTTTTGTGGTGAAAATGCAAATTTAAAGTAGTCAGTTCTGGAAAAGGTTCAGAAACAAGCATGAAGTCCTTATTCCGGATACAGTGGTAAAAAAAGAAAAGATATAATAAGTTCCCTAAGTTCCTGAAAAGGATCTCGTGGTAAAAAAAAAAAAAAAAAAAAAGGTTCGTGGGATCCTAAAAAGTTAAAATGCTGTTTTTTTGTGTGTGTTTCTACAAAACGTCTTGGTTCTTGATGCATCCTCAAAGGTTCCTCTGGTTGAAGCAAATCTAAAGATCAACTTCTTGAAAAGGTTCCTGTGATGGAAAATGTTTGTGATACTGAAAAGTGAAAATGCTGTTAAAAAAAATCAAATCAGACTGAACTGAACCAAACTGATTTGAAATGAGTCAAATAAATTGAATAAACTGACAGTCTCCCCTGCTGTAACACACACTCTCCCCCTACTGTAACACACACTCTCCCCCTACACTCTCCTCCTACTGTAACACACACTCTCCCCCTACTGTAACACACACTCTCCCCCTACTGTAACACACACTCTCCTCCTACTGTAACACACACTCTCCTCCTACTGTAACACACACTCTCCCCCTACTGTAACACACACTCTCCTCCTACTGTAACACACACTCTCCCCCTGCTGTAACACACACTCTCCTCCTACTGTAACACACACTCTCCTCCTACACTCTCCCCCTACTGTAACACACACTCTCCTCCTACTGTAACACACACTCTCCTCCTACACTCTCCTCCTACTGTAACACACACTCTCCTCCTACACTCTCCCCCTACTGTAACACACACTCTCCTACTACTGTAATACACACTCTCCCCCTACTGTAACACACACTCTCCCCCTGCTGTAACACACACTCTCCTCCTACTGTAACACACACTCTCCTCCTACTGTAATACACACTCTCCCCCTACTGTAACACACACTCTCCCCCTACTGTAACACACACTCTCCTCCTACTGTAACACACACTCTCCTCCTACTGTAACACACACTCTCCCCCTACACTCTCCCCCTGCTGTAACACACACTCTCCCCCTACACTCTCCCCCTACACTCTCCTCCTACTGTAACACACACTCTCCCCCTACACTCTCCTCCTACACTCTCCTCCTACTGTAACACACACTCTCCCCCTACTGTAACACACACTCTCCTCCTACTGTAATACACACTCACCTCCTACTGTAACACACACTCTCCTCCTACTGTAACACACACTCTCCCCCTACTGTAACACACACTCTCCCCCTACACTCTCCTCCTACTGTAACACACACTCTCCCCCTGCTGTAACACACACTCTCCCCCTACTGTAATACACACTCTCCCCCTACTGTAACACACACTCTCCTCCTACTGTAACACACACTCTCCTCCTACACTCTCCTCCTACTGTAACACACACTCTCCCCCTACTGTAACACACACTCTCCTCCTACTGTAACACACACTCACCTCCTACTGTAACACACACTCTCCTCCTACTGTAACACACACTCTCCTCCTACTGTAACACACACTCTCCCCCTGCTGTAACACACACTCTCCCCCTACTGTAACACACACTCTCCTCCTACTGTAACACACACTCTCCCCCTGCTGTAACACACACTCTCCTCCTACTGTAACACACACTCTCCCCCTACTGTAACACACACTCTCCTCCTACTGTAACACACACTCTCCCCCTGCTGTAACACACACTCTCCCCCTGCTGTAACACACACTCTCCCCCTACTGTAACACACACTCTCCTCCTACTGTAACACACACTCTCCCCCTACTGTAACACACACTCTCCCCCTACTGTAACACACACTCTCCTCCTACTGTAACACACACTCTCCCCCTACTGTAACACACACTCTCCTCCTACTGTAACACACACTCTCCTCCTACTGTAACACACACTCTCCTCCTACTGTAACACACACTCTCCCCCTGCTGTAACACACACTCTCCTCCTACTGTAACACACACTCTCCCCCTGCTGTAACACACACTCTCCCCCTGCTGTAACACACACTCTCCCCCTACTGTAACACACACTCTCCTCCTACTGTAACACACACTCACCTCCTACTGTAACACACACTCTCCCCCTACACTCTCCTCCTACTGTAACACACACTCTCCTCCTACTGTAACACACACTCTCCCCCTACTGTAACACACACTCTCCTCCTACTGTAACACACACTCTCCCCCTACGGTAACACACACTCTCCTCCTACTGTAACACACACTCTCCTCCTACTGTAACACACACTCTCCCCCTACACTCTCCTCCTACTGTAACACACACTCTCCCCCTACTGTAACACACACTCTCCTCCTACTGTAACACACACTCACCTCCTACTGTAACACACTCTCCCCCTACTGTAACACACACTCTCCCCCTGCTGTAACACACACTCTCCTCCTACTGTAACACACACTCTCCTCCTACTGTAACACACACTCTCCTCCTACTGTAACACACACTCTCCTCCTACTGTAACACACACTCTCCTCCTACTGTAACACACACTCTCCCCCTGCTGTAACACACACTCTCCCCCTACTGTAACACACACTCTCCCCCTGCTGTAACACACACTCTCCTCCTACTGTAACACACACTCTCCTCCTACTGTAACACACACTCTCCTCCTACTGTAACACACACTCTCCCCCTACACTCTCCCCCTGCTGTAACACACACTCTCCCCCTACTGTAACACACACTCTCCTCCTACTGTAACACACACTCTCCCCCTACACTCTCCTCCTACTGTAACACACACTCTCCTCCTACTGTAACACACACTCTCCCCCTACTGTAACACACACTCTCCTCCTACTGTAACACACACTCTCCTCCTACTGTAACACACACTCTCCCCCTACTGTAACACACACTCTCCTCCTACTGTAACACACACTCTCCCCCTACTGTAACACACACTCTCCTCCTACTGTAACACACACTCTCCCCCTACACTCTCCTCCTACTGTAACACACACTCTCCTCCTACTGTAACACACACTCTCCCCCTACTGTAACACACACTCTCCCCCTACTGTAACACACACTCTCCCCCTACACTCTCCTCCTACTGTAACACACACTCTCCTCCTACTGTAACACACACTCTCCTCCTACTGTAACACACACTCTCCCCCTACTGTAACACACACTCTCCCCCTACTGTAACACACACTCTCCTCCTACTGTAACACACACTCTCCCCCTACTGTAACACACACTCTCCTCCTACTGTAACACACACTCTCCCCCTGCTGTAACACACACTCTCCCCCTACTGTAACACACACTCTCCTCCTACTGTAACACACACTCTCCCCCTACTGTAACACACACTCTCCCCCTACTGTAACACACACTCTCCTCCTACTGTAACACACTCTCCCCCTACTGTAACACACACTCTCCCCCTACTGTAACACACACTCTCCTCCTACTGTAACACACACTCTCCCCCTACTGTAACACACACTCTCCCCCTACTGTAACACACACTCTCCTCCTACTGTAACACACACTCTCCTCCTACTGTAACACACACTCTCCTCCTACTGTAACACACACTCTCCTCCTACTGTAACACACACTCTCCCCCTACTGTAACACACACTCTCCCCCTGCTGTAACACACACTCTCCCCCTACTGTAACACACACTCTCCCCCTGCTGTAACACACACTCTCCCCCTGCTGTAACACACACTCTCCCCCTGCTGTAACACACACTCTCCCCCTACTGTAACACACACTCTCCCCCTACTGTAACACACACTCTCCCCCTACACTCTCCTCCTACTGTAACACACACTCTCCCCCTACTGTAACACACACTCACCTCCTACTGTAACACACACTCTCCCCCTACACTCTCCTCCTACTGTAACACACACTCTCCCCCTGCTGTAACACACACTCTCCTCCTACTGTAACACACACTCTCCCCCTACACTCTCCCCCTGCTGTAACACATACTCTCCCCCTGCTGTAACACACACTCTCCCCCTACACTCTCCCCCTGCTGTAACACACACACTCCCCCTACTGTAACACACACTCTCCCCCTGCTGTAACACACACTCTCCCCCTACTGTAACACACACTCTCCCCCTACTGTAACACACACTCTCCCCCTACTGTAACACACCCTCCCCCCCTGCTGTAACACACACTCTCCCCCTACTGTAACACACACTCTCCCCCTACTGTAACACAGACTCTCCTCCTACTGTAACACAGACTCTCCCCCAACTGTACCACACACTCTCCCCCTACTGTAACACACACTCTCCTCCTACTGTAACACACACTCTCCCCCTACTGTAACACACACTCTCCTCCTACTGTAACACACACTCTCCCCCTGCTGTAACACACTCTCCCCTGCTGTAACACACACTCTCCCCCTACTGTAACACACACTCTCCCCCTACACTCTCCCCCTGCTATAACACACACTCTCCCCCTGCTGTAACACACACTCTCCCCCTACTGTAACACACTCTCCTCCTACTGTAACACACACTCTCCCCCTACACTCTCCCCCTGCTATAACACACACTCTCCTCCTACTGTAACACACACTCTCCTCCTACTGTAACACACACTCTCCCCCTACACTCTCCTCCTACTGTAACACACACTCTCCCCCTACTGTAACACACACTCTCCTCCTACTGTAACACACACTCACCTCCTACTGTAACACACACTCTCCCCCTACACTCTCCTCCTACTGTAACACACACTCTCCCCCTACTGTAACACACACTCTCCCCCTACTGTAACACACACTCTCCTCCTACTGTAACACACACTCTCCCCCTACTGTAACACACACTCTCCTCCTACTGTAACACACACTCTCCCCCTGCTGTAACACACACTCTCCCCTGCTGTAACACACACTCTCCCCTGCTGTAACACACACTCTCCCCCTACTGTAACACACACTCTCCCCCTACACTCTCCCCCTGCTATAACACACACTCTCCCCCTAATGTAACACACACTCTCCCCCTACTGTAACACACTCTCCTCCCACTCTAACCCACCCTCTCCTCCTACTGTAACACACACTCTCCTCCTACTGTAACACACACTCTCCCCCTCCTGTACCACTCATTCTCCTCCTACTGTAACCCACACTCTCCCCCTACACTCTCCCCCTCCTGTAACACATGCTCTCCCCCTGCTGTATCACACACTCTCCCCCTACACTCTCCCCCTGCTGTAACACACACGCTCCCCCTACTGTAACACACACTCTCCCCCTGCTGTAACACACACTCTCCCCCTACTGTAACACACACTCTCCCCCTACTGTAACACACACTCTCCCCCTACTGTAACACACACTCTCCTCCTACTGTAACACACACTCTCCTCCTACTGTAACACACACTCTCCCCCTGCTGTAACACACACTCTCCTCCTATTGTAACACACACTCTCCTCCTACTGTAACACACACTCTCCCCCTACACTCTCCCCCTGCTGTAACACACACTCTCCCCCTACACTCTCCCCCTGCTGTAACACACACTCTCCCCCTACTGTAACACACACTCTCCCCCTACTGTAACACACACTCTCCCCCTACACTCTCCCCCTGCTGTAACACACACTCTCCCCCTACTGTAACACACACTCTCCTCCTACTGTAACACACACTCTCCTCCTACTGTAACACACACTCTCCCCCTGCTGTAACACACACTCTCCCCCTGCTGTAACACACACTCTCCTCCTACTGTAACACACACTCTCCTCCTACTGTAACACACACTCTCCCCCTGCTGTAACACACACTCTCCCCCTGCTGTAACACACACTCTCCTCCTACTGTAACACACACTCTCCCCCTACACTCTCCCCCTGCTGTAACACACACTCTCCCCCTACACTCTCCCCCTGCTGTAACACACACTCTCCCCCTACACTCTCCCCCTGCTGTAACACACACTCTCCCCCTGCTGTAACACACACTCTCCCCCTACTGTAACACACACTCTCCCCCTACTGTAACACACACTCTCCCCCTACTGTAACACACACTCTCCCCCTACACTCTCCCCCAACTGTAACACACACTCTCCCCCTACACTCTCCTCCTACTGTAACACACACTCTCCCCCTGCTGTAACACACACTCTCCCCCTGCTCTAACACACACTCTCCCCCTGCTCTAACACACACTCTCCCCCTACTGTAACACACACTCTCCTCCTACTGTAACACACACTCTCCCCCTACTGTAACACACACTCTCCTCCTACTGTAACACACACTCTCCTCCTAATGTAACACACACTCTCCTCCTACTGTAACACACACTCTCCTCCTACTGTAACACACACTCTCCCCCTACACTCTCCTCCTACTGTAACACACACTCTCCTCCTAATGTAACACACACTCTCCTCCTACTGTAACACACACTCTCCCCCTACTGTAACACACACTCTTCCCCTACTGTAACACACACTCTCCTCCTACTGTAACACACACTCTCCCCCTACTGTAACACACACTCTCCCCCTACTGTAACACACACTCTCCCCCTACACTCTCCTCCTACTGTAACACACACTCTCCCCCTACTGTAACACACACTCTCCCCCTACACTCTCCCCCTACTGTAACACACTCTCCTCCTACTGTAACACACACTCTCCCCCTACTGTAACACACACTCTTCCCCTACTGTAACACACACTCTCCTCCTACTGTAACACACACTCTCCCCCTACTGTAACACACACTCACCTCCTACTGTAACACACACTCTCCCCCTACACTCTCCTCCTTCTGTAACACACACTCTCCTCCTACTGTAACACACACTCTCCTCCTACTGTAACACACACTCTCCCCCTACTGTAACACACACTCACCTCCTACTGTAACACACACTCTCCCCCTACACTCTCCTCCTTCTGTAACACACACTCTCCTCCTAATGTAACACACACTCTCCTCCTAATGTAACACACACTCTCCTCCTAATGTAACACACACTCTCCTCCTACTGTAACACACACTCTCCCCCTGCTGTAACACACACTCTCCCCCTGCTGTAACACACACTCTCCCCCTACTGTAACACACACTCTCCCCCTACTGTAACACACACTCTCCTCCTACTGTAACACACACTCTCCCCCTACTGTAACACACACTCTCCCCCTGCTGTAACACACACTCTCCCCCTGCTGTAACACACACTCTCCCCCTACACTCTCCCCCTGCTGTAACACACACTCTCCTCCTACTGTAACACACACTCTCCCCCTACACTCTCCCCCTGCTGTAACACACACTCTCCCCCTACTGTAACACACACTCTCCCCCTACTGTAACACACACTCTCCTCCTACTGTAACACACACTCTCCTCCTACTCTAACACACACTCTCCCCCTACTGTAACACACACTCTCCCCCTGCTGTAACACACACTCTCCCCCTGCTGTAACACACACTCTCCTCCTACTGTAACACACACTCTCCCCCTACTGTAACACACACTCTCCCCCTACTGTAACACACACTCTCCTCCTACTGTAACACACACTCTCCTCCTACTGTAACACACACTCTCCCCCTGCTGTAACACACACTCTCCCCCTGCTGTAACACACACTCTCCCCCTACACTCTCCCCCTACTGTAACACACACTCTCCTCCTACTGTAACACACACTCTCCTCCTACTGTAACACACACTCTCCTCCTACTGTAACACACACTCTCCTCCTACTGTAACACACACTCTCCCCCTGCTCTAACACACACTCTCCCCCTGCTCTAACACACACTCTCCCCCTACTGTAACACACACTCTCCTCCTACTGTAACACACACTCTCCTCCTACTGTAACACACACTCTCCCCCTACACTCTCCTCCTTCTGTAACACACACTCTTCCCCTACTGTAACACACACTCTCCTCCTAATGTAACACACACTCTCCTCCTACTGTAACACACACTCTCCCCCTACTGTAACACACACTCTCCCCCTACTGTAACACACACTCTCCTCCTAATGTAACACACACTCTCCTCCTACTGTAACACACACTCTCCTCCTACTGTAACACACACTCACCTCCTACTGTAACACACACTCTCCCCCTACACTCTCCTCCTTCTGTAACACACACTCTCCTCCTAATGTAACACACACTCTCCTCCTAATGTAACACACACTCTCCTCCTACTGTAACACACACTCTCCCCCTGCTGTAACACACACTCTCCCCCTACTGTAACACACACTCTCCTCCTACTGTAACACACACTCTCCCCCTACTGTAACACACACTCTCCCCCTGCTGTAACACACACTCTCCCCCTGCTGTAACACACACTCTCCCCCTACACTCTCCCCCTGCTGTAACACACACTCTCCTCCTACTGTAACACACACTCTCCCCCTACACTCTCCCCCTGCTGTAACACACACTCTCCCCCTACTGTAACACACACTCTCCCCCTACTGTAACACACACTCTCCTCCTACTGTAACACACACTCTCCCCCTACACTCTCCTCCTACTGTAACACACACTCTCCCCCTACTGTAACACACACTCTCCCCCTACACTCTCCCCCTACTGTAACACACACTCTCCTCCTACTGTAACACACACTCTCCCCCTGCTGTAACACACACTCTCCCCCTGCTGTAACACACACTCTCCTCCTACTGTAACACACACTCTCCCCCTACTGTAACACACACTCTCCTCCTACTGTAACACACACTCTCCTCCTACTGTAACACACACTCTCCCCCTGCTGTAACACACACTCTCCCCCTGCTGTAACACACACTCTCCTCCTACTGTAACACACACTCTCCTCCTACTGTAACACACACTCTCCCCCTGCTGTAACACACACTCTCCCCCTGCTGTAACACACACTCTCCCCCTACACTCTCCCCCTACTGTAACACACACTCTCCTCCTACTGTAACACACACTCTCCTCCTACTGTAACACACACTCTCCTCCTACTGTAACACACACTCTCCCCCTGCTGTAACACACACTCTCCCCCTGCTCTAACACACACTCTCCCCCTGCTCTAACACACACTCTCCCCCTGCTCTAACACACACTCTCCCCCTACTGTAACACACACTCTCCTCCTACTGTAACACACACTCTCCTCCTACTGTAACACACACTCTCCTCCTACACTCTCCTCCTTCTGTAACACACACTCTTCCCCTACTGTAACACACACTCTCCTCCTACTGTAACACACACTCTCCTCCTACTGTAACACACACTCTCCTCCTACTGTAACACACACTCTCCTCCTAATGTAACACACACTCTCCTCCTACTGTAACACACACTCTCCTCCTACTGTAACACACACTCTCCCCCTGCTGTAACACACACTCTCCCCCTGCTGTAACACACACTCTCCCCCTGCTGTAACACACACTCTCCTCCTACTGTAACACACACTCTCCCCCTGCTGTAACACACACTCTCCCCCTGCTGTAACACACACTCTCCTCCTACTGTAACACACACTCTCCTCCTACTGTAACACACACTCTCCCCCTGCTGTAACACACACTCTCCCCCTGCTGTAACACACACTCTCCCCCTACACTCTCCCCCTACTGTAACACACACTCTCCTCCTACTGTAACACACACTCTCCTCCTACTGTAACACACACTCTCCTCCTACTGTAACACACACTCTCCCCCTGCTGTAACACACACTCTCCCCCTGCTCTAACACACACTCTCCCCCTGCTCTAACACACACTCTCCCCCTGCTCTAACACACACTCTCCCCCTACTGTAACACACACTCTCCTCCTACTGTAACACACACTCTCCTCCTACTGTAACACACACTCTCCCCCTACACTCTCCTCCTTCTGTAACACACACTCTTCCCCTACTGTAACACACACTCTCCTCCTACTGTAACACACACTCTACTCCTAATGTAACACACACTCTCCTCCTATTGTAACACACACTCTCCTCCTACTGTAACACACACTCTCCTCCTACTGTAACACACACTCTCCTCCTAATGTAACACACACTCTCCTCCTACTGTAACACACACTCTCCTCCTACTGTAACACACACTCTCCCCCTACACTCTCCTCCTACTGTAACACACACTCTCCTCCTAATGTAACACACACTCTCCTCCTACTGTAACACACACTCTCCCCCTACTGTAACACACACTCTCCTCCTACTGTAACACACACTCTCCTCCTAATGTAACACACACTCTCCTCCTACTGTAACACACACTCTCCTCCTACTGTAACACACACTCTCCCCCTACACTCTCCTCCTACTGTAACACACACTCTCCTCCTAATGTAACACACACTCTCCTCCTACTGTAACACACACTCTCCCCCTACTGTAACACACACTCTCCTCCTACTGTAACACACACTCTCCTCCTAATGTAACACACACTCTCCTCCTACTGTAACACACACTCTCCTCCTAATGTAACACACACTCTCCTCCTACTGTAACACACACTCTCCTCCTACTGTAACACACACTCTCCCCCTACACTCTCCTCCTTCTGTAACACACACTCTCCTCCTACACTCTCCTCCTTCTGTAACACACACTCTCCCCCTACTGGAGTGGAGGAAATATTACTGCTTCAGTCACGCATGAAGAAAGCTTTTGTTCTCTTTGTTGATTCTAAAAGGTCATTTCCTTCCACATGAGTCTGTAAAAATGACATAAAAGCCCTTTCCCTGAGGCACACACACACACACACACACACACAGACACACACTCATGCCATGTCAGCACCAGACGAAGATGGAGCTACCGCTGTCTCGTTATCTATGACCAATCATTTGGATTTGCTCGTGCACACCACAGACTCTGGCCTTTCATGAACGGTCCCCAGTGGCGGTCAGGCCTCACCATGAGCCACGCTTGGAAAAGGAAGTAAGACACAGGAAGTAAAAAGGAAGGAAAAGGAAGTAAGAAATAAAAACACAAATAAAATCCATCAAGTGCACAAACCCAGACTTTTAAGACCTTCTACTAAAATGTAAACAGTTCATGTCTCATGTAAAAGCACTAAAAACATTCATTAAGAGATCACATGCTTAATCAAGCTCTCAAGTTCCTGAAAAAGTTCCTGATATGAAACCAGTCTTCTTGGTTCCTGGAAGTTTCTCACTGTGAAAAAGTTCACTTTGGTTTGAAAAGGTTCCTGCAATGAATAGATTGCAGCAAAATGTCCTGGGTTCCTGAAAATGTTAAAAAATGTAAAAAGTTCCTGGATTTCCAAAAAGGTTCCTACTAAGAAAAATCTAAAAATCTAAATTCCTGGGATCCTGAAATTGTTCAATGTAATCAAAGTTCTCCTAAATCTGTTTTCTGTACTTTAAAAGTTCCTTCTGATGGAAGTCCAGCTAAACTTTCTGAAAGGTTCCTGGAATAAAAAAGAACCAAAAGTTCCTCGGTGCCTGAAAAGGTTCTTCATGAGGAAAAACATCCAAATGCAAATAAATACATGCATCTAAATTTCCAGAGTTCCTGAAAAGGTTCCTGCCATTAAAAACACTTTTATAAAGTTTCCAGAGTTTCTTGATTTGAGAATGAATCTGAATTTCTAAGGCTCCTGAAAGGTTCCTCTAAAAAAAATCTAATGTGATCATTCCATCACTTATTCCTTTAATTTTACCTTTAGTAACATGACAGCAGGAACCTTTTCTTGAGTTACACCCTGGACAGGTCACCAGTCCATCACAGGGCCACACATATAGACAGACAACCACACACACTCACTCCTATGGGCAATTTAGAATTACCAATCAACCTAATGTACATGTTTTTGGACTGTGAGAGGAACCGGAGTACCCGGAGTAAACCCACACAGGCACGAGGAGAACATGCAAACTCCACACAGAAAGGCCCCTGTCTGTTCGAACCCGGGATTCAAACCCAGGACCTTCTTGCTGTGAGGCAACAGTGCTGACCATGAAGCCACCGTGCCACCTGAAGTGAGCTCCTGTAAAAGCTCCTGTAGCTAAAAATTCACCTAAACTCCCTGAAATTATGAAAAGTTCCTTCTGGTTGAACAGCATCTAAACGTCTCAAAGGTTCCTGTAGTGGAAATAAACCTGAGGCTGCTGAGAGTCTGAACAATGATCCACAGTGGAACCGTGTGTGAAGTCTGTGTGTGGTTCTCCTGTAGGAAACGAGCTTAAAGAAGAAAAAACCCTCCCAAATTCCTGAAGTTTCTTCTAATGGATTTTCTCTTCAGGAATAAAACACATGAATAAATTTTTAAAAAATCTGGTCATAAATTACACCAAAAAAAAACAAAACAAAACCAAAAACTCCATAATAAAAAGTTCACTTCACCATGTTTTTTTGACATTCTTATTATTTAGAAAAATATATATAATCATTTATCCATGTTTTATAAATAAACTAAATAACAAAATAAAGAAATGAATAAATAAATAAAATAATAATAACAATAATAATAAAAATAAAAATATAAATAAATACATACATACATGCATGCATACACAAATAAATAAACAAACAAATAAATAAGTAAATTTTGCAGGCTGGTTGATTTTGTACAAATAATTAGAGATGTTCTGATGATCGTCATCCAGTTTATTTAATTTCATTAATTTTTTTTTTTTTAAATTGTAAGAAAGAAATTCATTAGCTTCATAAATCATAAAAATGTCTAGGGTTCTTTAGCTAAATTTGTCAGTTATAACTTATTTATTTATTAATTATTACTATTTATATATAATATACATTTTTTTTTTTTTTAATTTTATACAGGACCCTGTTAGAGACCTGACAGAGTAGACCTAGATGAAAAACCTGACAAGAACCTGCTTAAAGCATGGAAGTATAAAGAATAGAAGAATTGTTTACCTTGTAAAAAGTGATGAAAGTGATGATGATGATGATGATGATGATGAAGATGGTTCAGTAAGTTTATGAAAAATTACACAAAAGCCTTCATTGATATTCACACTCTTGAGGAAAAAAGCAGAATGTCTCAGAGCTCTGGTGATGTTCCTCAGACGCTCTCCACGCCAGAACAGCAGCCGGGATTCCTGAACTGCGGAGGCTGAGGAGGAGGGAGAGGGATGAAGTGGATGAAGAGGAGGAGGAATGAGGGAGGTGATGAAGGTACTAGAGACTGAGAGGAGAAGAGGAGAGTGTGGGAATGTTTGTGAAATTTCAGCCGAAGAAAGAGGGAGGAACCAGAGCAGAAGTGTCCACTGGGACGGAGGAGGACGGATTGTTATCTCTCTAATACTCATCATTACTATCCTTCTGAGGCCCTAATAATAATAATAATAATAATAATAATAATAATAATAATAATAATAATAATAATAACAACAACAATAATAATAACAATAACAATAATAATAATAATAATAATAATAAACATTTTGGTTCTTTTAAAAAAATTGTCTCTTTGTAGGGGCCAACTGAATCCCACAAGGTCCTCGTTAAGATATAAAAACCTGCAAGTGTTTCAATAAACATTCATTTTACAGGATCTGCATGAAAATACATGATATTGACGTGAGTGAGTGAGTGAGTGAATGAATGAGTGAATGAGTGAGTGAGTGAGTGAGTGAGTGAATGAGTGAGTGAGTGAATGAATGAGTGAATGAGTGAGTGAGTGAGTGAGTGAGTGAGTGAGTGAGTGAGTGAGTGAGTGAGTGAGTGAATGAGCGAGTGAGTGAATGAATGAGTGAATGAGTGAGTGAGTGAGTGAGTGACTGAGTGAGTGAGTGAGTGAGTGAATGAGTGAGTGAATGAGTGAGTGAGTGAATGAGTGAGTGAGTGAATGAATGAGTGAGTGAGTGAGTGAGTGAATGAATGAGTGAATGAGTGAGTGAGTGAGTGAGTGAGTGAGTGAGTGAGTGAATGAGTGAGTGAGTGAATGAATGAGTGAATGAGTGAGTGAGTGAGTGAGTGAGTGAGTGAATGAGTGAGTGAATGAGTGAGTGAATGAATGAGTGAGTGAGTGAATGAATGAGTGAGTGAGTGAATGAATGAGTGAATGAGTGAGTGAGTGAGTGAGTGAGTGAGTGAGTGAGTGAGTGAGTGAATGAACAAATGAATGAATGAGCAAGGGTGTGAGTAAGTAAATGAACAAGGAAGCGAATAAGTGAATGTGTGTGTGTGTGTGTGTGTGTGTGAGAGAGAGAATAAAAGAATGAATAAGTGATTAAGTTAGTGAGTCAGTAAATGAATGAATGAACAAACAGACAAATGATGAGTGAATAAGTAAATGAGAGAGTGAGTGAACAAATGAATGAATGAGAGTGAATATATGAACAAGTGAGTAAATGAATGAGTGTATGAATGAATGAATGAATGAATGAATGAGCAAGCAAATGGACAAACGAACAAACTAACAAGTGAGGGAATGAGTGAGTGTGTGAGTGAATGAGGGAACAAATGAATAAATGAGTGAGAGACTATAGTAAGAGAATATATGAACAAGTGAGTAAGTGAATGAGTGTATGAATGAATGAATGAATGAATGAGCGAATAAAAGAACAAACAAACAAATGAGTGAATAGGTAAATGAGTGAGTGAGTGAGTGAGTTAGTATCTATAACACACACACATACATATTGAGTTTTGTATATTGAATCCATTCCCTCACTTATGTAAAAGCTTTTAATCAGCTTTGAGGTGAAAAGGAGAAAATCAGCTCCATCACGTGTGAGTATAAGAGCGCAGAGTCGTACAGATCAGGGAACGAGGCGATGAGACCGCTGATAATCCACAAAGCCGCTCATTCAGAGTCACCAGGTCCACGTCCAGACGTCTCTGACATCACGGTCATCAAGTGACCTCAGGACACACGCCACCCTCCAGGCTCACTGCGTCACATGGAGAAGCTCCTCAGTGGGAGATCTTCGCCTGGAGGCTCACCGAGACTCCAACTCCAGAGGACAATGTGGGCGAGGAGAGAGAGAGAGAGAGAGAGAGAGAGAGAAAGTCAGTGTGTTAGAGTAAACTTCATCAAAGACACGAGATGAGATCATTCACAACTGCTCCTGCTGATTTGTTTTTTTGTTTTCATTTCATTGTCAGTACCGCTTATCCGATCTATCCTCAGGTCACCGGGAGCCTGTGCCTATCTCAGGAGTCATCGGGCATCAAGGCAGGATAAACCCTGGACGGAGTGCCAGCCCATCGCAGGGCACACACACACACACAGACACACACACACAGACACACACACTCATTCACTCACGCAGTCACACACTACGGGCAATTTAGAGACTCCAATCAGCCTATAAGCATGAGAGAGAGAGAGATGGCAAGTGAGTGAGTGAGTGAGTGAATAAATGAGTGAGGGAGTGAGTGAGTGAATAAATGAGTGAATGAGTGAATAAATGAGTAAATGAGTGAGTGAGTGAGTGAATAAATGACCGTGTGAGTGAGTGAGTGAATAAATGACCGTGTGACTGAGTGAGTGAGTGAGTGAATAAATGACCGTGTGAGTGAGTGAGTGAATAAATGACCGTGTGACTGAGTGAGTGAGTGAGTGAATAAATGACCGTGTGAGTGAGTGAGTGAATAAATGACCGTGTGAGTGAGTGAGTGAATAAATGACCGTGTGAGTGAGTGAGTGAGTGAATAAATGACCATGTGAGTGAGTGAGTGAGTGAGTGAGTGAGTGAATAAATGACCGTGTGAGTGAGTGAGTGAGTGAATAAATGACCGTGTGAGTGAGTGAGTGAGTGAATAAATGACCGTGTGAGTGAGTGAGTGAGTGAGTGAGTGAATAAATGACCGTGTGAGTGAGTGAGTGAATAAATGACCGTGTGAGTGAGTGCGTGAGGGAGTGAGTGAGTGAATAAATGACTGAGTGAGTGAGTGAATAAATGACAGCGTGAGTGAGTAAGTGAGTGAATAAATGACTGACTGAGTGAGTGAGTGAGTAAGTGAGTGAATAAATGACTGAGTGAGTGAGTGAGTGAGTGAGTGAGTAAGTGAGTGAATGAATGACAGCATGAGTGAGTGAGGGAGTGAGTAAGTGAGTGAATAAATGACAGGATGAGTGAGTGAGTGAGTAAGTGAGTGAATAAATGACAGCGTGAGTGAGTGAGTGAGTGAGTGAATAAATGACTGAGTGAGTGAGTGAGTGAATAAATGACTGAGTGAGTGAGTGAGTGAGTGAATAAATGACAGCATGAGTGAGTGAGGGAGTGAGTAAGTGAGTGAATAAATGACTGACTGAGTGAGTGAGTGAGTAAGTGAGTGAATAAATGACAGCGTGAGTGAGTGAGTGAGTGAGTGAGTGAATAAATGACTGAGTGAGTGAGTGAGTGAATAAATGACCATGTGAGTGAGTGAGTGAATAAATGACCGTGTGAGTGAGTGCGTGAGTGAGTGCGTGAGGGAGTGAATAAATGACCGTGTGAGTGAGTGAGTGAGTGAGTGAATAAATGACCGTGTGAGTGAGTGAGTGAGTGAGTGAGTGAATAAATGACCGTGTGAGTGAGTGAGTGAGTGAATAAATGACCGTGTGAGTGAGTGAATAAATGACCGTGTGAGTGAGTGCGTGAGGGAGTGAGTGAGTGAGTGAATGAATGACCGTGTGAGTGAGTGAGTGAATAAATGACTGAGTGAGTGAGTGAGTGAGTGAGTGAATAAATGACAGCGTGAGTGAGTAAGTGAGTGAATAAATGACTGACTGAGTGAGTGAGTGAGTGAGTGAGTGAATAAATGACTGAGTGAGTGAGTGAGTGAGTGAGTGAGTGAATAAATGAGTGAGTGAGTGAATAAATGACTGAGTGAGTGAGTGAGTAAGTGAGTGAATAAATGACTGACTGAGTGAGTGAGTGAATAAATGACTGAGTGAGTGAGTGAGTGAGTGAATAAATGACTGAGTGAGTGAGTGAGTGAATAAATGACAGTGTGAGTGAGTGAGTGAGTGAGTGAATAAATGACTGAGTGAGTGAGTGAATAAATGACTGAGTGAGTGAGTGAGTGAGTGAGTGAATAAATGACAGTGTGAGTGAGTGAGTGAGTGAGTGAATAAATGACCGTGTGAGTGAGTGAGTGAATAAATGACCGTGTGAGTGAGTGAGTGAATAAATGACCATGTGAGTGAGTGCGTGAGTGAGTGAGTGAGTGAATAAATGACTGAGTGAGTGAGTGAATAAATGACTGAGTGAGTGAGTGAGTGAGTGAATAAATGACCGTGTGAGTGAGTGAGTGAATAAATGACCGTGTGAGTGAGTAAGTGAGTGAATAAATGACTGACTGAGTGAGTGAGTGAGTGAGTGAGTGAATAAATGACTGTGTGAGTGAGTGAGTGAGTGAGTGAATAAATGACCGTGTGAGTGAGTGAGTGAGTGAGTGAGTGAATAAATGACCGTGTGAGTGAGTGCGTGAGTGAGTGAGTGAATATATGACCGTGTGAGTGAGTGAGTGAGTGAATAAATGACCGTGTGAGTGAGTGAGTGAGTGAATAAATGACCGTGTGAGTGAGTAAGTGAGTGAATAAATGACTGAGTGAGTGAGTGAGTGAGTGAGTGAGTGAGTGAGTGAATAAATGACTGAGTGAGTGAGTGAGTGAGTGAGTGAGTGAATAAAAGACTGAGTGAGTGAGTGAGTGAATAAATGACAGTGAGTGAGTGAATAAATGACAGTGTGAGTGAGTGAGTGAATAAATGACTGAGTGAGTGAGTGAATAAATGACCGTGTGAGTGAGTGAGTGAGTGAGTGAGTGAATAAATGACCATGTGAGTGAGTGAGTGAATAAATGACCGTGTGAGGGAGTGCGTGAGGGAGTGAATAAATGACCGTGTGAGTGAGTGCATGAGGGAGTGAATAAATGACCGTGTGAGTGAGTGAGTGAATAAATGACCGTGTGAGTGAGTGAGTGAATAAATGACCGTGTGAGTGACTGCGTGAGGGAGTGAGTGAGCGAGTGAATAAATGACCGTGTGAGTGAGTGAGTGAGTGAGTGAGAGAGTGAGTGAGTGAATAAATGACTGAGTGAGTGAGTGAATAAATGACAGTGTGAGTGAGTGAGTGAGTGAGTGAGTGAGTGAATAAATGACTGAGTGAGTGAGTGAATAAATGACAGTGTGAGTGAGTGAGTGAGTGAATAAATGACTGAGTGAGTGAGTGAATAAATGACAGTGTGAGTGAGTGAGTGAGTGAGTGAGTGAATAAATGACTGAGTGAGTGAGTAAGTGAATAAATGAGTGAGTGAGTGAGTGAGTGAATAAATGACTGAGTGAGTGAGTGAGTGAATAAATGAGTGAGTGAGTGAGTGAATAAATGACTGAGTGAGTGAGTGAGTGAATAAATGAGTGAGTGAGTGAGTGAGTGAGTGAGAGAGTGAGTGAGTGAATAAATGACTGAGTGAGTGAGTGAGTGAATAAATGACAGTGTGAGTGAGTGAGTGAGTGAGTGAGTGAGTGAGTGAATAAATGACTGAGTGAGTGAGTGAATAAATGACTGAGTGAGTGAGTGAATAAATGACAGTGTGAGTGAGTGAGTGAGTGAATAAATGACCGTGTGAGTGAGTGAGTGAGTCAGTGAATAAATGACCGTGTGAGTGAGTGAGTGAATAAATGACCGTGTGAGTGAGTGCGTGAGTGAGTGAGTGAGTGAGTGAGTGAATAAATGACTGAGTGAGTGAGTGAGTGAATAAATGACTGAGTGAGTGAGTGAGTGAATAAATGACCGTGTGAGTGAGTGCGTGAGTGAGTGAGTGAGTGAGTGAATAAATGACTGAGTGAGTGAGTGAGTGAGTGAATAAATGACTGAGTGAGTGAGTGAGTGAGTGAGTGAGTGAATAAATGACTGAGTGAGTGAGTGAGTGAGTGAATAAATGACTGAGTGAGTGAGTGAATAAATGACTGAGTGAGTGAGTGAATAAATGACTGAGTGAGTGAGTGAGTGAGTGAGTGAATAAATGACTGAGTGAGTGAGTGAGTGAATAAATGACCGTGTGAGTGAGTGAGTGAGTGAATAAATGACCGTGTGAGTGAGTGAATAAATGACCGTGTGAGTGAGTGCGTGAGTGAGTGCGTGAGGGAGTGAATAAATGACCGTGTGAGTGAGTGAGTGAATAAATGACCATGTGAGTGAGTGCGTGAGGGAGTGAGTGAGTGAGTGAATAAATGACTGAGTGAGTGAGTGAGTGAGTGAATAAATGACAGCGTGAGTGAGTAAGTGAGTGAATAAATGACTGACTGAGTGAGTGAGTGAGTGAGTGAATAAATGACAGCGTGAGTGAGTGAGTGAGTGAGTGAATAAATGACTGAGTGAGTGAGTGAATAAATGACCGTGTGAGTGAGTGAGTGAGTGAGTGAATAAATGACTGAGTGAGTGAGTGAGTGAATAAATGACAGCGTGAGTGAGTAAGTGAGTGAATAAATGACTGAGTGAGTGAGTGAGTGAGTGAGTGAGTGAATAAATGAGTGAGTGAGTGAATAAATGAGTGAGTGAGTAAGTGAGTGAATAAATGACTGAGTGAGTGAGTGAGTGAATAAATGACTGAGTGAGTGAGTGAGTGAGTGAATAAATGAGTGAGTGAGTGAGTGAGTGAGTGAATAAATGACTGAGTGAGTGAGTGAATAAATGACAGCGTGAGTGAGTGAGTGAGTGAATAAATGACTGAGTGAGTGAGTGAATAAATGACTGAGTGAGTGAGTGAGTAAATGACTGAGTGAGTGAATAAATGACTGAGTGAGTGAGTGAATAAATGACTGAGTGAGTGAGTGAGTGAGTGAATAAATGACTGAATGAGTGAGTGAGTGAATAAATGACTGAGTGAGTGAGTGAGTGAGTGAGTGAGTGAATAAATGACCGTGTGAGTGAGTGAGTGAATAAATGACCGTGTGAGTGAGTGAGTGAATAAATGACCGTGTGAGTGAGTGCGTGAGTGAGTGCGTGAGGGAGTGAATAAATGACTGAGTGAGTGAGTGAGTGAGTGAATAAATGACTGAGTGAGTGAGTGAGTGAGTGAATAAATGACTGAGTGAGTGAGTGAGTGAGTGAGTGAATAAATGACTGAGTGAGTGAGTGAGTGAGTGAGTGAATAAATGACTGAGTGAGTGAGTGAGTGAGTGAATAAATGAGTGAGTGAGTGAGTGAATAAATGACTGAGTGAGTGAGTGAGTGAGTGAGTGAATAAATGAGTGAGTGAGTGAGTGAATAAATGACTGAGTGAGTGAGTGATTAAATGACTGAGTGAGTGAGTGAGTGAATAAATGAGTGAGTGAGTGAATAAATGACTGAGTGAGTGAGTGAGTGAGTGAATAAATGACTGACTGAGTGAGTGAGTGAATAAATGACCGTGTGAGTGAGTGAGTGAGTGAATAAATGACCGTGTGAGTGAGTGAATAAATGACCGTGTGAGTGAGTGAGTGAGTGCGTGAGGGAGTGAATAAATGACCGTGTGAGTGAGTGAGTGAATAAATGACCGTGTGAGTGAGTGCGTGAGGGAGTGAGTGAGTGAGTGAATAAATGACTGAGTGAGTGAGTGAGTGAGTGAATAAATTACAGCGTGAGTAAGTGAGTGAATAAATGACTGACTGAGTGAGTGAGTGAGTGAGTGAGTGAGTGAATAAATGACTGAGTGAGTGAGTGAGTGAGTGAGTGAGTGAATAAATGACTGAGTGAGTGAGTGAATAAATGACCGTGTGAGTGAGTGAGTGAGTGAATAAATGACTGAGTGAGTGAATAAATGACAGCGTGAGTGAGTAAGTGAGTGAATAAATGACTGACTGAGTGAGTGAGTGAGTGAGTGAGTGAGTGAGTGAATAAATGAGTGAGTGAGTGAGTGAGTGAATAAATGAGTGAGTGAGTGAGTGAGTGAGTGAGTGAGTGAATAAATGACTGAGTGAGTGAGTGAGTGAATAAATGACTGAGTGAGTGAGTGAGTGAGTGAATAAATGACAGCGTGAGTGAGTGAGTGAGTGAGTGAATAAATGACTGAGTGAGTGAGTGAATAAATGACTGAGTGAGTGAGTGAGTAAATGACTGAGTGAGTGAGTGAGTGAATAAATGACTGAGTGAGTGAATAAATGAGTGAGTGAGTGAGTGAATAAATGACTGAGTGAGTGAGTGAGTGAATAAATGACTGAGTGAGTGAGTGAATAAATGACTGAATGAGTGAGTGAGTGAGTGAGTGAATAAATGACAGTGTGAGTGAGTGAGTGAATAAATGACAGTGTGAGTGAGTGAGTGAATAAATGACCGTGTGAGTGAGTGAGTGAATAAATGACCGTGAGTGAGTGAGTGAGTGAGTGAGTGAGTGAGTGAGTGAGTGAGTGAATAAATGACCGTGTGAGTGAGTGAATAAATGACCGTGTGAGTGAGTGAGTGAATAAATGACCGTGTGAGTGAGTGCGTGAGTGAGTGCGTGAGGGAGTGAATAAATGACTGAGTGAGTGAGTGAGTGAGTGAATAAATGACTGAGTGAGTGAGTGAGTGAGTGAGTGAATAAATGACTGAGTGAGTGAGTGAATAAATGACTGAGTGAGTGAGTGAGTGAATAAATGACTGAGTGAGTGAGTGAGTGAGTGAGTGAGTGAGTGAGTGAATAAATGAGTGAGTGAGTGAGTGAGTAAGTGAGTGAATAAATGACTGACTGAGTGAGTGAGTGAGTGAGTGAATAAATGACTGAGTGAGTGAGTGAGTGAGTGAATAAATGACTGAGTGAGTGAGTGAGTAAGTGAGTGAATAAATGACTGACTGAGTGAGTGAGTGAGTGAGTGAGTGAATAAATGACTGAGTGAGTGAGTGAGTGAGTGAGTGAATAAATGACTGAGTGAGTGAATAAATGACTGAGTGAGTGAGTGAGTGAGTGAGTGAATAAATGACTGAGTGAGTGAGTGAATAAATGACTGAGTGAGTGAGTGAGTGAGTGAATAAGTGAATAAATGACTGAGTGAGTGAGTGAATAAATGAGTGAGTGAGTGAGTGAGTGAATAAATGACAGTGAGTGAGTGAGTGAATAAGTGACTGAGTGAGTGAGTGAGTGAATAAATGAGTGAGTGAGTGAGTGAGTGAGTGAGTGAGTGAGTGAGTGAGTGAATAAATGACTGAGTGAGTGAGTGAGTGAATAAGTGACTGAGTGAGTGAGTGAGTGAATAAATGAGTGAGTGAGTGAATAAATGACTGAGTGAGTGAGTGAGTGAGTGAATAAATGACTGAGTGAGTGAGTGAGTGAATAAATGACTGAGTGAGTGAGTGAGTGAGTGAGTGAATAAATGACCGTGTGAGTGAGTGAATAAATGACCGTGTGAGTGAGTGAGTGAATAAATGACCGTGTGAGTGAGTGAGTGAATAAATGACCGTGTGAGTGAGTGAGTGAGTGAGTGCGTGAGGGAGTGAATAAATGACCGTGTGAGTGAGTGAGTGAATAAATGACCGTGTGAGTGAGTGAGTGAGTGCGTGAGGGAGTGAATAAATGACCGTGTGAGTGAGTGAGTGAAAAAATGACCGTGTGAGTGAGTGAGTGAGTGAGTGAATAAATGACCGTGTGAGTGAGTGAGTGAATAAATGACCGTGTGAGTGAGTGCGTGAGGGAGTGAGTGAGTGAGTGAATAAATGACTGAGTGAGTGAGTGAATAAATGACTGAGTGAGTGAGTGAGTGAGTGAATAAATGACTGAATGAGTGAGTGAGTGAATAAATGACAGTGTGAGTGAGTGAGTGAGTGAATAAATGACTGAGTGAGTGAGTGAGTGAGTGAGTGAATAAATGACCGTGTGAGTGAGTGAGTGAATAAATGACCGTGTGAGTGAG